>NC_081197.1:21688656-21893656 GCF_902713425.1 Acipenser ruthenus | reverse complement strand
GATGCCTAAAGTTATTGTAACAAAGAATGGAGGATATGATGAATGTATTAATACCTAATCAAATCTGTTGACATTGTATGTAAAATGTATTCCTATGTAAATTATGGTATTTAAATACACCTTTTAAAATGTAGTTTGAAATCAACTTCTTTGTATTCACAAGGTGTGTAGATAGATATAGATCTATATATATAGATCTCTCTCTCTCTCTCTCTCTCTCTCTCTCTCTCTCTCTCTCTCTAGATAGATAGATAGATAGATAGAAAGAATTTTACTTTCCATACAAAAACTGTCTAACAATATTATGGTTGATCCAGAAAAGCTAACTCCCAGCTGTTCAGCATGGTTAATATACCTATTTCAAAAGACCGTGTGTGTGAAAATAAATCCTAGTTCTATATTTTTGATGACATGGCAACTGATTTTGTTTGTTTTAAATGTAATATCTAATGCTGAAATGTAGTTTTATTGCCTGTGATATAATGTCTATCCCCCAAAAAATCTGGCTTCAGGTTGTTAAAACTATTATAGTTTAAATATAATGTATTTTTAAAACTCTCCTAGATGATAAATAAAAGACTTTTTCTTTCATTATTTAGAATGTAACTAACAGTTAATAAATAAATAATGAAATAGCATAAAGCTGTTGAGCTCATCTCTTATGCAATGCCTGCATTACATTAAAATTCTGCTGTGGTTTGTGCTTGGCCAATCGCCTGAAGTGTAGCCCAAGAGAACAGCAAGTGACACTCCATTGTCAGTTACCTCCCCCTTCCTTTTTCTTTCATGTCACAATGCGGCTGCTGGATGTGATTATTCCTTGTTTACAGAAACTGAATATGTCAATGGATAAGCAGGAGGAGAGCAGCAGCTGTCAAAAGATTTTTTTTTGTTTTTCTTGTCATTGTTTACCATTAATCATGCAAGTCTAATTTCAGTGGTACCATAATAGTGGAGAGCAAATTGGGACACATTTGCTGTATCTAGAAAAAAAGTTTAAAGTTCTGAAGAAATACTTCTGTCTGTGACTTAAGAGATACGAAGATAAGCCGTGTTTTGTACTTATGTTGATCAGGAGATTTGTTGTCGGTGCTGTTGATCTGTTTGGATCATGTCTATTCTCAGGACAGGCAAACAGAGAGCAAGTTCTCAGAATGTGAAACGGTCCTCTGAATCTTTTTATGAGATGCTTCACCTGGTGAGCCTGTTTTCTTTTTTTTTGTTTCTAGATACAGTGTGAAAATGCCAATAATATGTTACAAAGGAAGCTAGTCTAAAGTCTGCATTTTCAAGAGCAGCCTTGCCGCAGTGCTTCATAAGGTTTTGTGCTCTTTTTAGCTGACTTAGAGCTCATATTTCAGAAAGGTGTATTTGATAGTTTACTGAGCTTAGTCAATTCGGCCTTAAAGAATGTTGTGACAGATCAAATGTACGTGTTTATATAATCCTCCAGCTGTTCTTCTTGATAGCTGACCTTGGGATTTCCATCAGTATTAGGCTCCTCCTTTCAGGTAACAGGAGAAAAATATGCTGTTGCATATGGCGTGCGAGTTTGTCTCGTGGCTGTCATTTGTTGTTGTTTTCCATTGTTAAGCACCATTTGAAACTTTATAAAGATCGACATTAAATAAAGTCTTGTTTTCTAGAGGAGCCTATCCCTAAGTTCAGAAACACAAACGTTTAAGTCATGGTATGTTATATGTAGTGGACTGACTGTATTTTATGGTCCGAGTTCTACTGCTTAGGGCCTGTTAGGGTTGGGTAAATTGCAGCATGTGTTTGAAAGACAGATTTGAGGTTTGGCAGATGCTTATGAGTCAGGTGACAAGTTCACTTGCCTGACCCTTATGGCTTTCCCTATAGTATTGTATGTTTTAAGGTCAAATTTTATGTTTAGAATTTGAATTGACATAATTGCAAGATGAGCTTGTAACGGGGGTTTGTTACGTGTGTGGGTCGTCACTGAATGATAGAGGCAGACACAGAGCATTGGGTGTTGACACGCCGCACAGGCGCGCAGATTTAATAAGCACAAGTGCTGACACTAAGGTACCAGCAATGGTATCCCTAGTGTCATGTTTAACCCTTTGCGGTCCATTTATTAATCGCGCGTCAGACACGCCAGGTCTAATTAATTTTCACACGCGCAGTTAATTTTATACGCGCTGTTTAAAAGTATTTTTTTCCACAGTCAAACGGGTTTAAAAGGCCCTGCATATCAACAAAGCACACACTAGGCATCTCCATCCCCGCCCCACCCTTTCGTTTGCTATAGCGTTCAGCTATGTAAGAAATAAATAATAATAATAATAATAGTCGTACATACCGATCGATCATCTCCCGATCACTCGTTTTATCACCAAACTCCTCAATAATGCGATCCAAGTCATTATTTTATTACTATAACATCTGAAAAAAGCTCTGCAAATGTCCATGATAGTCTCAGTGCGCTGACGCACTCAGCCAGCTTGTTTACTATGAACGGCCCATTATCTGATACCTGATACCATGTATGACAATGGACCGCAAAAGGTTAATAAAGAAAGCAACACAAAACAAAGCTATAAATAAAAGTTTGCAACACAAATGGCAAGCGCTAGTCCCACTAAAAGGATGGTCCCACTCTAGGAACCTACTGATCTACGCAAACTCTCTATACACTGTTTGGGATCAACCTTTAAACCAACCTACTTCTGGCCGCCTCACAGCGAGTCCTGCCTCTTTAATGCCTTCACGAGCATCGTCTTGCAGTTGAAGGATTCTGTAGCAGTTAATCGTGCAGCACTGATGTTCTCCTTGGTTGTGGTTATGTGCTGGGGTAGATGTTCCCTGGGTCAGTGCTGGCTCCATAGCTTCAGCTCCTGGGTTGATACAAGTCTGTAATGCAACACGAAACAAAACACAGCAATCTTTTGCTCAACGCCGCTCTGTAAAGCTATGGCCTAGCCGTGCAGTAGCCTCGAGCTGTCACACAGACACTTTTTGAGCTCCGTGCAGCCTCCATGGGCATGCCCCCCAGCCAAGCCACACCTCCCGATCAGCTCAGCGCCGGGCGAGCCTATCTGATCAATTACTTTCTTAGCAATGCATCTCCTGTTGCACGTCCCAGCTGCTTCCATAAAGGCACACATGCACTCAAGAACCAGCGACATGATCTCCCTGTCACAGAGCTCTCCCTGTCACAGAGCTCTCCCTGTCACAGAGCTCTCCCTGTCACAGAGCTCTCCCTGTCACAGAGCTCTTTTGATGCAAATGGAAATGGGAGTCCACTCATGCATTCTTACTAAATGTCATGAGATTTAAGAGGATTATCCCTGTATACTTGAACAAAAAAAAAAAAGGTATCCATTTAAAATGACACAGGCTGCAAGTCTTTATTAATTTAAGAATTCTTGCATCTAGCTTGTATTTGTCATTGTAGTCAGAAGCAAAAGTTACCCACCCTGACTCCAAATTTGCAGTTGCCTATTTTGATGAAAATGTACAGTGTTGGAGATAAAAGATGTTTAAAATGCTTTTAACTATTTGTTTGTCTTCGTATGTTTTTTTTTTTTGTGTTCGTCCTTGAGAAAGATACTGACCTTGGTTATTCCCCACCCACTACTTTGCTTTTCTGAAAATTCACCTATAATCTAATGTATCATTGTTTATCAGATGTGGATTTAAAAACCTACAAGAATAGCAAAAGTCATTGCAGAACCAATTTTAAAAAGTCTGTTGATGCTGAACTGTCTTCACATGGCTAAATTTGTTATGTGGGTGTTTTTATAAAAGGCACAGAGCAACCAGGGAAAAACAATGAACGATCACTGAATTGTGGATTTGTTCTTTGTTGACCTAATTTAAAGATCTTTTTATAGCGTCTTGCACAGTGAAAACATGTCACTATCCTCGCTCTTTCTCTATGAACAAAGACATAGAGAAAGTTTTAGATGCAACGGTAGCAACAAACCTATACCAAATTGAGGTCAGATTATTTCTCATTATTTGTTTAATTATTGGAGCAGAGTATTACTGAAATATATATATATATATATATATATATATATATATTTACATCAAGTGGTTTTCAGTGACTGTCAAGTTCAGCCTTCAACAGATTAAAATGAGCCTCTGCTGCATAAAACGTTACCAAGGTAACAGAATCCATAGATGGAAATTCACATGAAAAAAATTCTTCTTTTGATTTGTGATGAGTCTGCCAGAAGGATCAATGCACCACAGCAGGGAAAAGAAAGACTGTTCTTGGAAGAGCTGAAAATAGAACAAAGAGTGCAACTGATTTTATTCTTTAATCCTCATTAAGCAAGGTTTTATTCATTCTAATTAAACAGTGAGTGAGGTGGTGATGGTAAGTATAGAAATCTACATACTGATTATATAAGTGATGACTGAGCAATTTCTACCCCTAATTAGTCCGGCTCGGTAGTTGTTTTGCTCTAGATAGATGTGCTGCAGGGAGAAATGCTAAAAGTTGTGATAGCAATCCGGTACATTTTGATTTTTTTTTTTTTTTTTTCCTCCCCCCCAAGAGTACTGAGCAGGTTGCAGCTTTCTGTCGTAGTCTTCATGACATGAATCCCTCAGAGCTCTCTTCCGAGGCTGCAGACTCCTCTGGACCTCAACCTGCAATACTGCGGCAGCTGACCGATGCCGATAAACTGCGCAAAGTCATCTGCGAGCTGGTGGAAACTGAAAGAACCTACGTTAAAGTCAGTGTTTTATTCAGCTTTTACTGTTGTGTGCTTATTGGATAAGGTATATTATAGATAATTATTTTACTGTTGTGTGCTTATTGGATAAGGTATATTGTAGATAATTATTTGTCACACATTCACGGCAGTTCAGGTAGCACAATTTATATGTATCTTTTTTTTATTAGTGGCTATAATTGTCTGGTAGTCCTGAACTGTGGAAAGGACTAAACATTTATGGTAGTCTGATTTAACCATGGGTAACCATCGGTTTTATAAGCATTGGACTTTTGGCTGGCACACAGTTTCAGTAGTTGAACATTCAGTAGTAGTAATTCTGTTTGTGTTTTTGCACTGAGAATTTTTACTGTTTGCTAGGCTACATTTGAATTGCAGGTCATTTTTATTAAAATTGAAATACAATATTACCTACCAAACCTTTTTTGCCCCATGACTTTTTTGGGAGGGGGGAGGGGAGCGAGAGAGATTCTGCCCAGTGTTGCTGACAATTGATAGTTGGCAATATTCTTGGCTAGGAAACCTGGCTTTAACATTGGGGCCTAATGGCCATTATAAATTGCCATAGGATGTAGAATATGAATTATAGTATTTATTAGAGATTTAAACTTTGTTTTGATTTGTATAAACATTGAGTCTGGATATTTATAAAGGATGTTTTTTAAAAAAAAAAAAAAAAAAAAAAAAAAGTTTTTTTTTTTTCTCTTTCAGGATTTAAAATGTCTTATTGACAGGTATTTAACACCTTTACAGAAAGAAACCTTTCTTACTCAAGACGAGGTATGTTGATGGCACATATTTTCCAATTTGTGTAAATGCTGTGTAAATAAAAATGATGTTGAAATGGCAAATGTTTTGGTATTTTGTCTTCAGTGTAGTGTTGATGTTCAAGTGATGTCTGTACATTAAGAAGACCCTGTTTTTAACACGTCATGCACTTGACTGATGTTGGTTGACCCTATTTGCTCTTCATGGAGTCTATTTAATAAGCTGTACCCATATGTTTTATACAATTGTTGGTTTGTTGGAACAAGCACAGATGAAGTCAAAAGCAGGGGGTTGAATACACCTGTATTTGAAAAGGTTTATACAAACTAATTTCTTCTAACGTTGGACCACTTTACTACGTTGTTTGTCTACATACAGTACAATATTAGTTATGGAAACTTCTGTTTCTTGTAAGTAGTATTTTTATTGCACTGCAGTCATTTGAACTTGTTGCATGTCTCTCTTTGTCATAGCTTGATGTGCTTTTTGGAAACCTGGCAGAAATGTTGGAGTTCCAAAATGAATTTCTTCAAACACTTGAAGATGGAACAAGGCTGGTGCCTGATTTGGAAAAACTTGAAAAAGTTGATCAGTTCAAGGTAAAACTGGAAATAGTTAGTGACAAAAGTATTGGCACCCTACATTAACATAAGAATTCAAGAAAACATGTTGGTGAAAATTAACCGCTAATTATTGGCAAAGACCAAAATATACAATTTCTGGTAGTTTAACAAATTCTTTATACAAATTTAAAATAAAGCACTTAAACATTTTCAGATATGTGTTCATGACAAAAAATGAATAGAACTAATCAAATATATTCATTGATTGAAAATCATTTCACAGTAACTAAGCTGCATTGCTTGAGTGCTTTTGAAAAACTGTTTTAAAAGATTTTTGTTAAACTACCAGAAATTTTGTGTATTTTGGTCTTCATATTAGTTGGTGTCTAATGTTCACTAAATGATTGTATTGAACATGTTTTCTTGAATTATCTTATGTTAAGTGTAGGGTCAATACCTTTGTCTGCGACTGTACTGAACTAGTAAGAAGGGGATTAAGACTTTGACAAAGACTCCTTACACACAAACTTATAATTGTTTTTATAACAGAATTCAAGACAACTTCAATCTTCAAATATAAATGTATAAGATAATATTGCAGATATTGCTGTACGTGTTCACTCTACATTGCAAGACAACATTTTCCAAATGGTATTGAAAAGTCAGTTGCAGTGCCAGGTTTACAGTGGACTGCTATGCAGGGTGTGATTTGTCAAATTTCCATTTAGGGGATATAAATAGACAAACAATAAAACATCATGGCAAGCCTTGATACATCTGTAGTACATAATTTAAACAGTTAAGAGGATCACTATGTTACGTATTTATTATACTGAATTCACTGCTAATAAAATCTTCAGGAATCACACATTTGACAAATCTGCCATCATGCAGGATAAATGCAGTTATTTTTTTATGGATACGGTCATACTTGCCAACATTTGGAAACTGTTCAGTGGGATGCTGATCATATATGTTGTTATAGAATAGATGTATTCCCCAACTCAACACCACACGACCATCGTGACAATAGACATATCGGGTGGGAGGCGGGGGATAAATTTATCCCCCCCCCCCCCGGGATGACAAATCGCACCCTGCTACTATGGTGTAATTGTGAAGATTTTTATTGAATTCAACATTATGTACAGCAGTCCTGTTTCTCATATTTTGTTTTCCATACACCAAGTATTTCAGTGTCTACAGTCCTAAAATACATATTAGTAATGTTCAGGGAATACAATCTAAATGCAACATTTTATGAGATCCACAACTGGATTTTCCAGTCACTTCAAACGAATTCCAATCGAATGTGATTTCATGCTTTAAACTTACTCTTATGCATGGGCTGTGAATGATTTTGAAATAGAAGCCTACAGCTTTTGAATTGCAGTTTGATTAATGGGCATTTAACTGAAATCCAGACCAGAAAAAACTGAAAACCTGGATAGTCTTGATATTATTTGCACGTGTCCTATCTGCAGAAGGTGCTATTCTCCCTGGGTGGCTCTTTTCTATACTACGCAGACCGCTTCAAGATCTACAGTGCATTTTGTGCCAGCCATACAAAAGTTCCAAAGGTGTTTGTAAAAGGTAATAAGTTGTGTTTTTTTTGTTTTTGTTTTGTTTTTTTTTATTTAAATTAAGATCTCATTATTCTAAAGCATTCGCCTCTACCTCCTAATAAGTAAAGCTGTACAGAGACCAAATATTGTACAAAACTGAACCCTATGTCACAACCAGTGAAAGTGAAGTCGCATGTAGATATGAATCAGAAAGACAAAGATCATGAACTGAACCATTATCAAACAGAGAGCAAACTATGCATTTTGATTAAAATACATGAAAGCCAAAGATGTAGCCACAAAATATTAAATTAGGTTGAAGGTTAAAAAAATGAATTAAATTTAAATGAAGTTAAATGCTTGGCATTAAATAGTGATTCTAAAGTCCTTGTGGGTGAGAGTGCCAACAGAAGGTGTTTACCCTTTCTCCTCATTTACAAAGAAAGGCAGTGACCTTGATGCTCTAAGAATCACTCTGGGTCCTGATGCTGGCTCAGCAGTCACAAAGCAGACAATTCAAGATGACAACTAATAATAGCTGAACACCTTTAATCTGCACATCGGGCTGGGGAGGTAGATTCATATAGAAATTCGGATGCTTTTCAGAACGTTTAAATGAAGACCAAAGCATTTTAAACAAATCAACCAGTAACTCCCACTTGCATGCTCAACTGTTCTGGCACATATTCTCTAAAAAAGAATGTCCAGGCAAATTGAATTATCTTTAAATCAAGTTAAGAGAAGTCTATATTACTAACAGTTTTGCTTGTTTATTTAAGATTTTTAAATGCAAAACTGTAAACATGTTTTTTAAAAACCATACTCTCTTTTATTGTCTTTGTGTATTAGCTAAAACTGACCCTGCTTTCAAGGCCTTCCTTGATGCTCAGAATCCCAAACAGCAGCACTCCTCCACTCTGGAATCCTACCTGATTAAACCTATCCAGCGGGTGCTTAAGTACCCTTTGCTGCTAAGGGAGCTATTTTCCTTAACAGATCCTGAAAGTGAAGAACATTATCATCTTGATGGTAAGAAATTAACATTTACGGGCAGATATCAACTTAATTTCCAATAACTAGAGCTATGGCAAGTAATTCTCCAGCCACTAGCATGAAACTACTGTTCATAAAATGTAGATAACATGCCACAATTCTCCTGAAAACTGTATTAAGGTGAAATCATACGTTTAGATTTAGTTTAAAAAATGTACACATGGAATTCTCAGGACTTTTTTTCCCTCTTTTTGTTTCTTTAGTTGCAATGAAAGCCATGAACAAAGTAGCGAGCCACATTAATGAAATGCAAAAAATCCATGAAGAGTATGGTGCTGTATTTGACCAACTGATAGCAGAACAGATTGGAGAGAAAAAAGAGGCGAGTATCTGTTAAATATACATTTCTTTGTACATTTTAACTTATTTTTATTTAATTGAAATCCAAAATAGAAAGAGACAGTACATTTTTGTTTACAAAAAATAAGAAAAGAAAATGATTCACCAATGTGTTTGATTAGTTAAATAACTCTGATTGTGTTTGGTAGGTTGCAGATCTGTCGATGGGGGACGTGTTTGATTAGTTAAATAACTCTGATTGTGTTTGGTAGGTTGCAGATCTGTCGATGGGGGACGTGTTTGATTAGTTAAATAACTCTGATTGTGTTTGGTAGGTTGCAGATCTGTCGATGGGGGACGTGTTTGATTAGTTAAATAACTCTGATTGTGTTTGGTAGGTTGCAGATCTGTCGATGGGGGACGTGTTTGATTAGTTAAATAACTCTGATTGTGTTTGGTAGGTTGCAGATCTGTCGATGGGGGACGTGTTTGATTAGTTAAATAACTCTGATTGTGTTTGGTAGGTTGCAGATCTGTCGATGGGGGACGTGTTTGATTAGTTAAATAACTCTGATTGTGTTTGGTAGGTTGCAGATCTGTCGATGGGGGACGTGTTTGATTAGTTAAATAACTCTGATTGTGTTTGGTAGGTTGCAGATCTGTCGATGGGGGACTTGCTTCTTCACACAACAGTTGTTTGGCTTAACCCCCCTGCCTCTTTTGGAAAGTGGAAGAAAGACCCTGAGTTAGCAGCATTTGGTACGTCAAGTTTTTAGGCCAAAATAACTCAAATATTAAAACATCCCTGGAGGATTCAAGAATAGAAGCTTTTTTTAAATGTCATTGCTTGTATATTACTGCAAGGTATCGAAGGCTTTTAGGCACTATACATATTTTATAGTTACGTTTTAAAGACTTTAATGTACACTGCAATTTAATGTTTTAAAACACCTTTTACTTAGAAATTTTTGTATTTTATATATTTATGAAAAACAGTGCATTCTTTTAAATGTTATGTAAATATTTTAGTGTTAAAATATAGCAAGTAACTAAAATTGAATTTGCATTTGCAAAGAAAATGCTTTTTAAAGGACAATGTTATTTAATTTAAAGATGTAGTATTTCTAACGCATACTGTACATGTTTCTTAATCCACAATACATTATGACACAAGTACAGAATGCAGTCAAAGTATTTCTGCAATCTCGAGCTGTAGTGGTAGGTTAGGTGATTGGTGAAGCTAAAGCCATAATAGGCAAAGTACCACTTATCATTTTTTATGCTGCCATTAAATTTTCAAAGGAAAATAGAGCAATCTGCAGATTATAGCAATCTATCTGTTGCTGACTCTAAGTGGGTCTCCCTTTGTAACATGAAATGATTCACAGTGACACCTAGTGGAACTCAAATATGCATTTCATGTATTTTAATTATTTGGCAGTTGTGAATGGTTGCACTTGTGATTACATGATGATGTTGAATAATCAATGTGAACATAAACTACTGGTGCATAAACTTTGTTTTATTTCTTTTTTCCTATTTCAGTTTTTAAAACTGGCGTTGTATTTGTTTACAAAGATTGCTCAAAGCAGAAGAAAAAAATGGCAAGTATTACATTCTTCATATGCATTTATATAATCTAGTAAAACAGTATTAACATTTTGTTACAGCCCTGAGATTAATTATTACATTTAAAGTACTAAATTACACCATTTATTTATACTTGCTGATCCTGTAATGGATTTTTTAAATAATTTGATATTAAAAGAAAATCATGTATATAGAATTGGAAATATTTCTAAAGCAAGACTGTTTAACTGTTTTATTTTTCTGAAAGGGGGCATCTCATAGAGCTTCAATCTCAGACGAGAGAGACCCATTTCGATTCCGCCACATGATTTCTACTGATGCTCTTCAAGTTCGTGCACTTGCCAGTGCAGGTAAACTACTTCAGACCTTTCCCACAGCCTGTAAATGTTTCATGTGAAATGTTCACTGAACTGCAATTGATTGGGAGATCACCATTCAGCCAGAAATTATATTCCAACTTTTAGGTGTTTGGAGTCAGCCACACATTAATGATCCACTCAGTACTGCACGAGTGCTTCAAGCCCCTTGCGATAAACCTGAGAATACCCTGAACATGCAGCAGCTTTTCAGATTTAGGTTGCTTTGTCTAGTACAGATGAGTTTTTACAGGCAGGGACGCACCCCTAATGTTAGTGATTACTGTAGCCCTGAGTTCTTTAGCAAGGTAGTTGCTTGGAGTGAAGCAGAGACAATTGGTCTGTCTTAAGAGAAAATAATGAATGCCTAATGTGCTACTTAATGCATAAGCTCATGTTTTTATTATACCTCAGATGCTGAGGGAGGGGCTGTGTGTGAAGTTGTACATGTGAAATCTGAGTCTGAAGGGAGACCAGAAAGAACATTCCACCTCTGTTGCAGGTAAGAAGTAAACACACTTGTTTTGGATTCTACATACGAAGCCAGTTGCACTGAACATTTAATGCAGTTATTAAATTGTATAAGGAAAATAAAATTAATCAACATAGTTATGTAAGATGTCTTTTTTTTCTTTTTTTCTGGATTTACTGCAGCACTACTTTTAGTTGCTAATGAATACAAATCTTTTCCTCAATGGTCTATGAGTACTGCGGTTTCCATATATGGTCTGGTTGCCCTCAGGCGTCAATATCCCATTTAGAAATGGTTCATTCAAAGCATTTGCAATAATAAAATCGAGTTCCTCAGTATTGTTTCTGTATTTACGGAGACTGTTAATCTCTGGGTCGTGGGCTGTATCAGCGGTGGACAGTGTCGCGTCGTGGGTATTCCCAATAGACTAAATAATCGACACCAAAAACATCTTCGACTTACAATCAGCTGTTCAGTTCTGGCAGCTTTATTTTTTAATCTGAGTGCAGGCTAAGTTACCGCTAGGTCCTAATGCAAATTTATTAGCGAAAGTAAAGTTTAATTAAATATCTAGCGACCTACATGTAGGATCATGCTGTTTGTTCAGTAACTTCATAAGCCTATTGTGTTTTAGAGGAGAGGGCACATTGCCTGTGTTGTAATCAGTCTGCATCCAGTTGTTTGATTTACTTCAAGTTGTCATTCAAATCAGAGACTGGTTGCTATTGCTGTTGTGGTTACTGTATTACTGCTGACTCACCAGACACACTTCTCCTTTTTTTTTTTAATGCTTTATTTGCTAAGCTGAATTCAGATAGATGGATTGGATGTATATGACACAGAGGAAGCAGCCTTTAGTCTACATGATTTGAAAGACATGCAAGGGATGTGTACTAAAACGGAGCAGAAAAAGGTCAATTACAAACAGGAATATTTAAATATTTTCCAGTGGACTGATTTGAAACAGAGGTTAAACATATTTTGAAGGACAACATTCAAGGTCCTTTTTTGGTAATTAAGGACCCCATAAAGTTTTTCATTTTTTTTTTTTTTTTTTTTTTTTCAGTTCTCCAGAGAGTAAGAAAGACTTTTTAAAGACCATCCACTCTGTTCTTCGGGATAAACAGCGAAGGCAGCTTCTCAAAACTGAAAGTTTACCACCTAATCAGCAGTATGTACCTTTTGGAGGGAAGCGGCTTTGTGCCCTGAAGGGAGCAAGACCTGTAATGAACAGAGCAGGTACAAAACATTTATTTAGTACAGTAATTAGTTTAGTCTGTAGAGTGGGTTGTTGGAATGTGAAAATATCATAAAAATATAGGCAGGAATTTTCCAACTTGCAGGAAGAGCATGTATTCTAGTTAAACCCACTTAAACAAACCAGATGGACCACCAGAAAGACCTGCCCTCTGGCAAAGTAGACTAGCAACATACAAAAACCTAAATATAAAACACAATGACAAATTACAAAAATAAGAACATGGAAAATCTTTGGCTTTGTATATAGATTATTGTATACAATAATGTAATTGTTTGTTTTTAAATTCCAAATGATTTGTAAAGTTATATGATAAGGTTTTTACTGAATGTAAAGTGTTGATGGTCATCTTGTATAGAAACTTGGTACGACTTAAGTATGTAATGTTTAGCAATTAACTAAGTCTGCTTCTTTTTTAAATACATTCAGCTTGAATACATATGCAGCATCCAAGTGAAAACAAGCATATTTAAAACAAGAATAGATACAGAAGTAACCACCAACTAGCTTCAGTTAACATGTCAAGCAATTGGACAACATTTTATAGGCTGACCTAATTCTGAAAGTTTTTTTTTTAATTTAACACAAAACCGTTTTCTCTTTCAAGTTTCTGCACCGTCTAGGACTCTTGGGAAGGGAAAGCTAGTGAGGAACAGGTTTACCATTGATACAGACAGCGTGTTTGAGTGCAGTCCTGCTAGAGAGACTCAGCAGCAACACCAGCCTCAGCAAGCTGCCATTAGCGCGGACACTGACCGCTGGGTGGAGGAGCAGTTTGATCTGGATCAATACGAGGATCAGGAGGATGTCAAGGAGACTGACATTCTGAGCGATGATGATGAGTATTGTGAATCAGTCAAAGGGCCTACTGTGGAGCATGATCTGCCGGCTCAGGTAAAAGCAGTCTCTCTCATGGACAATACAAAACCTGAGCGGGAGAATAATCAGAAGACTGGGGATTCCCGTGCAATGAAAATGGCCCACCTTAAGAAACAATCTGCCGTATCTGGACTCAGTTGTGCCATAGAAAACACTGCCGAAGAGGTGATCTGGGTGAGACGGGAAGATTTTGTACCTGTTCGAAACAGTGACATTTAAGGTTCTAAGTAAATAATACATACTACTCTTATCAAGGCAAAATATTAATTTGCCATACACCTGTGGTTGGGCGAAGTTTGCACATAGATTCAGGCAGCTGATTCATATCACTGATCACATTTTTGCCAAATTTAGTCTTGGAACTCTAGATGGTGGATATTCTAATAAATAAAGGCTTTTGGAGTCGTATTATACGAAGGGCTTTAAGTTATTTATTCTGTTGATCAGGGGTTCTAATTAAATAATGAGGTGGAAAATGTTTGCAGCTATATTGGCACAGTTACTGTACCTATGTGCTGTACAACTGCTCTGCAGTAAAAGGTGAGTTATAGCACAATAAACAGTTTGTTTTATTTAATGTCATTCAAGTCACTTGGGGAATGCTTTCTTTACTAAACATATCTTGGTCTATTTGAAACAAAGAATGAGATTAAAATGTATTTAATTTTATTAAGCTTCATTTGAAACTAGAATAGAAATTGTGGCTGCCGAGAGGTTAATTTGGGGTGCTGGGTGAGGTAATCGCAGATGAAATCGTAATAGTTAAATAATAAAAGGATTGTGTTTAAAGTCCCGTCTCTGTAGACACACAATGACATTGTATAAAACTAATACGTTTCTAAATGTAAACATTTCTGAATTCATCCTCTGATGTGTGTATGTTGGTCACTATTGCTGTCAGTTTTTTTCAGATTTATTTTAAGACTCCTTTTGTAAATTTTATTGCTGCTATTGCTAGTAGTTTAATAGTATTTTTTGCTTTCTGCATTTTTAAACCCTTTTTTTTTTAGCTTAATCCTCTTAGCCCATGTATAGGAGGTAAGTGTCCAAAAAGAGTAGAATCTAGACAACTGTATTTCCACGAGACATTGTTCATTGTTTAATTCAAGTCTGCTGATGCATGCTGCCATGGCTGTCTGTACATAATGTCATTCTGTAACGCACATGTCAGAAGGGTTCTTTAATATATTTCTTTTTATAAGCTGAAAGAAGGTCTATTTTTATGTTTTTAGGAATATGGTTCTGAAAAGTTGTAAATGCTTGTCAAAACATGTAATAAAAATGAGGGAAAGAAGCATGGTGATTTGCAATGTTGCTTTCTTTCAACAGACTGGCATTCAATGTTGCGTTTCGTTTCAGGCTGCAGTTCTTCCACTAGTGCAGCGATGATTTACAAAATTGACTTGAATCCATTCTTTTCAAAATTAGGTGCTTTTTCTTTCTTACAAAAACATGAATTAGGGAAAGAATCCTGACATGATAGAAACCGATATTCTTTTATTAGCTGAAAATGTACAGACGCTTCAACCTAATTAATCAAGAGCACAGCTTTCTGAGAAGTAAGTGAAGCTTCAATAAAAGTTCAATCCCAACAGTGCAACACAACACTAAAGAAGATAAACAAACCAGAATAAAAAAGACATTCCAGGAGCTGTATAGTTAACTGTTCCTACAGACGTACTACTTTTACTCTGAATTGAACATGGTATGTGATGGAAAACAAAACTACTATATTTTGAATTTTTTAAAGCAATTTTAAAATATGTATTCCTTTGTTATGCAAATAGAAAAAAAAAAACTTTGGTTTAAGATATAATTCACAGTTGTAAATTGTAACGTTCTACACCAATAGTGATTTTACTGTATATTTGCAGGCTATGACACCAGTGATTTTTATATCCACTTTAGAACCCCAAAAGATTTTTAATACCATATTCCTTCGAATTTAAGACGCTACCCAAATTTCCCACCCTCAATCTGAGGAAAGTAAAACCTCAAATAAATGGGCAATTACAAAAATACAACATCAAATACGCATATGGAGGCAGTTTGCGGCCATCTGCTATCACAGAGCATTAAACTTATGTGCTGCTTCTCATTTCCAGTTGTGATTACTCACACCTGTTTTTCTCCCAGTTTGTGAACTGTGGTATTGCTTGGCATGTCCAAAAATATGGGGATCCTCTGGAAGCTAAACTTTGAAAATGGCTGCCTGTATGTCATGGATTAGTCGAGATCGGGCAGTAACGTTTTGGTTCGTCTTTTCTCGGCAGTAAGTCATGATGCTGTTTGTACTTGAGTAGTCACGCCTTTTGTTAATGATTTTAATACACACATCACTACTATTCTCTAATTTAAGATGCAGTCTATTTTTGAGAAGCAAAAAATTGGTCAAAAAGTGTGTCTTAACTTCGAAGGAATACAGTATTTTAAAACATTGAACAGGGAGTGGAAGAAATGAATGGGGAATGTATACAACCCCTACAAAGACAAATAAAACAAAAAAGAATATTGCTAAAGGCCTTTGTTTGGGTTAAACAACATACAGTACACCCAGTTGTTGGAATCAATAATCAAACGTTAAGACGTCCAACTGTGAGATGAAAGCAGAGTGCCTGCAACCACATGGGAAGAACAGTAAGAAATGTCTTTCACACAGCCTGAAACAATAAAATAGAAGTATGCTGTAATAAAAAGTCACAATATCATAAGATGTATTTAATTTTGTTTTATAAACCTTTATATAATTTATGCTTAAAATACAAGCACATAAAGCTTAGACTGTTAGAAGGTGGCTGCCAGCTGTGCTGAACTCGTGTGGTGTATTCCTCTGAGCAATGAGAGCGAATGGCTAATGTCAGTCATGTGGTAAGACTCCTCATACTACCGCATTCAGCTAATCAGTTGTATTTCACCAATCAGGTAAACTTATAAATGTGTGTATGTATATACAGTGCCTATAGAAAGTCTACACCCCCTTTCAAAATATTCTCCTTTTGTTGCCTTACAGCCTGGAATTAAAATAGTTTTTTTTTTGTTTGTTTTTTTTCCATTTATCTACACATCCTCCCCCACAACTTCCAAGTGAAAAAAATATTCTAGAAATTTGTAGAAAATTAATTAAAAAACTGAAATAGCTTGGTTGGATAAGTGTCCACCCCCCTTGTAATAGCAATCCTAAATTAGCTCAGGTGTAACCAATCGCCTTCAAAATCACACATCAAGTTAAGTGGCCTCCACCTGTGTTAAATTGTAGTGATTCACATGATTTCAGGATAAATTCAGGAGTTCCTGTAGGTTCCCTCTGCTGGGTAGTGCATTTCAAAGCAAAGACTCAACCATGAGCACCAAGGCGCTTTCAAAAGAACTCCGGGACAAAGTTGTTGAAAGGCACAGATCAGGGGATGGGTATAAAAAAATATCCTGTCGAGATGATTATTAAGAAGTGGAAGGTGTATGGCACCACCAAGACCCTGCCTAGGTCAGGCCGTCCCTCCAAACTGGATGACCGAGCAAGAAGGAGACTGATCAGAGAGGCTACCAAGAAGCCAATGGCAACTTTGCAAGAGCTACAGGCTTTTATGGCCAAGACTGGTCAAACTGTGCATGTGACAACAATATCCCAAGCACGCCACAAATCTGGCCTGTATGGTAGGGTGGCAAGATGGAAGCCATTACTCAAGAAAGCCCACCTTGAATCCCGTTTGAAGTTTTGTGGTCTGATGAAACTAAAATGGAACTTATGACCTAAATGCAAAGCGTTATGTTTGGCGCAAACCCAACACAGTGCATCACCCAAAGAACACCATCCTTACTGTGAAGCATGGTGGGGGCAGCATCATGTTATGGGGATGTTTTTCATCGGCAGGGACTGGGGCATTTGTCAGGATAGAAGGGAAAATGAATTGAGCAAAGTACAGAGAAGTCCTTGAGGAAAACCTGCTGCCCTCTGCAAGAAAGCTGAAACTGGGCCAGAAGTTCACCTTTCAGTATGACAACAACCCAAAGCACACAGCCAAAGCTACACTGGAGTGGCTAAGGAACAAAAAGGTAAATGTCCTTCAGTGGTCCAGTCAGAGCCCCGACCTAAATCCAATCGAATATTTGTGGCATGACTTGAAGATTGTTGTCCATCAACGCTCCCCAACAAACTTGACAGAGCTTGAACAGTTTTGTAAAGTAGAATGGTCAAATATTGCCAAATCTAGGTGTGCAAAGTTGGTAGAGACCTATCCCAACAGACTCACAGCTATAATTTCTGCCAAAGGTGCTTCCACCAAGTATTAACTCAGGGGGGTGGAGACTTATCCAATTATGATCTTTCAGTTTTGTATTTTTAATATATAATTGTTTTTCTCAATAAAAACTTGTTTCCCCTTAACAGTGTGGAGTATGGTGTGTAGATAAGTGGGAAAAAAATCCTCATTTAAATGCATGAAACTCTGAGGCACTGACACAACAAAATGTTCAAGAGGGTGTAGAATTTCTATAGACACTATATATGTATATGTACAAGGTTGTCCTGGAAGAAAACTTGCTTCCTTCTGCTCTGACAATGTTCCCCAACTCTGAGGACTGTTTTTTCCAGCAGGACAATGCTCCATGCCACACAGCCAGGTCAATCAAGGTGTGGATGGAGGACCACCAGATCAAGACCCTGTCATGGCCAGCCCAATCTCCAGACCTGAACCCCATTGAAAACCTCTGGAATGTGATCAAGAGGAAGATGGATGGTCACAAGCCATCAAACAAAGCCGAGCTGCATGAATTTTTGCGCCTGGAGTGGCATAAAGTCACCCAACATCAATGTGAAAGACTGGTGGAGAGCATGCCAAGACGCATGAAAGCTGTGCTTGAAAATCAGGGTTATTCCAACAAATATTGATTTCTGAACTCTTCCTAAGTTAAAACATTAGTATTGTGTTGTTTAAAAATGAATATGAACTTATTTTCTTTGCATTATTCAAGGTCTGACAACACTGCATCTTTTTTGTTATTTTGACCAGTTGTCATTTTCTGCAAATAAATGCTCTAAATGACAATATTTTTATTTGGAATTTGGGAGAAATGTTGTCAGTAGTTTATAGAATAAAACAAAAATGTTCATTTTATCCAAACACATACCTATAAATAGTAGAACCAGAGAAACTGATAATTTTGCAGTGGTCTCTTAATTATTTCCAGAGCTGTGTATGTGTGTGTGTATATATATATATATATATAATAAGAGGTCGGCACGGGTACCCGTCGTGAAAAAGAATTGGATACCTGTTTTAACTGCATGATACATATTTAAATACTATATAGTATACATACATTTAGTCCCTTCAGATCTGTAGACTTGTGTAACCTTTTTCAGTACTGGAAACATCAAAATAGTAATAATAAACATCTTGGTTTGAATACAGTTATTAATGTTAAATGCACTTAATGCTGCGGGATTATGTCCAACATCTATTGGCCATATTCCGCTGTTGTTGTTAACATGGCTGTTCTATTTAAAATGAATGCAGTAGTACAGCACCAGTGTTGCCAGATCTGAAAAATGAAAATATCGTATTGGAGCCGCAAAATTACCATGACAAATGATCGCCATCATCACCAAAATTTAAGAACACGCAAATGTAAATGTTTCTTCATCCTTAACATTATCATATTGCTGTAAATAGCTGTTAACCTTGAGTTTATGTATGGAAAACTAATATTGTGCAAAGTAATGCATGTATTAAGCATACAGTGCCTTGCATAAGTAGTCACCCCCCTTGGACTTCCACATTTTGTAGTGTTACAACCTAGAATTAAAATGGATTTAATTGGGATTTTTACCATTTGATTTACACAACATACTTAACACTTTGAAGGTGCAAAATATTTTTTATTGTGACAGAAAAGTAAATTAAACAAAAAAAAAGACATTTGTTGGTTGCATAAGTATTCACCCCCCTGAGTCAATACTTTGTAGAAGCACCTTTGGCAGCAATTACAGCTTTGGAGTCTTTTTGGGTCTCTACCAGCTTTGCACATCTGGATCCTGCAATTTTTGCCCATTCTTCTTGGCAAAATTGCTCAAGCTCTGTCAAGTTGGATGGGGACCGTTGGTGAACAGCAATTTACAAGTCTTGCCACAGATTCTCAATCGGATTGAGGACTGGGCTTTGACTGGGCCATTCTAAGACATTCAGGTTCTTGTTTTTAAACCACTCCAGTGTAGCTTTGGCTGTGTGTTTAGGGTCATTGTCCTACTGGAATGTCCCACCCCAGTCCCAGGTCTCTTGCAGACTGAAACAGGTTTTCCTCTAGAATTTCCCTGTATTTGGCTCCATCCATCTTGCCCTCAATCCTGACCAGTTTTCCAGTCCCTGCCGATGAAAAGCATCCCCATAACATGATGCTGCCACCACCATGCTTCACCGTGGGGATGGTGTTCTCAGGTGATGAGCAGTGTTGGCTTTGCGCCACACATACGGTTTTGCGCTAAGGCCAAAAAGTTCAATTTTGGTCTCATCAGACTAGAGAACCTTTTTCCACATGTTTGCTGTGTCTCCCACATGCCTTTTGGCAAAATCCAAACGGGATTTGATATGGGTTTTTTTCAGCAATGGCTTTCTTCTCACCACTTTTTCCAAAAGCCCAGCTTTGTGGAGCGTCCGAGTTATAGTTGTCCCATGGACGGTTTCTCCCATCTCAGCTGTGGTTCTCTCCAGCTCCTTCAAAGTTTGGGATATTTTTTTATAACCCAACACTGATTGGTGCTTCTCCAGAACTTTAATTGCACACAGGTGGACTCCATTCAACTAATTATGTGACTTCTGAAGGCAATTGGTTGCACCAGAGCTTATTTAGGGGTGTCACAGTAAAGAGGGTGAATACTTATGCAATCAAGACTTTTCAGTTTTTTATTTGTAAATAATTTTTAAAAATATGTAGATCTTTTTCCCCACTTCGACATTATGGACTATTTTGTGTAGATCAGTGACAAAAAATCCTAATTAAATCCATTTTAATTCCAGGTTGTAACACTACAAAATGTGGAAAAGTCCAAGGTGGGGTGAATACTTATGCAAGGCACTGTATTTGTATAATACCAAATGTAGTTAGCTAGAATTATTGTGGAGTAGTCTAAATTTAGTATTTTGAGATCTACAGTGCCGTGAAAAAGTATTTACATTTTTCACATTGTATTTGGTCAGATTTCTTTGTGGGTTGTAGTAGTATATAAAGGGAGTCTAAGAGAAAAAATGACACCAAAGTTTGGTGCTTCTTTCATTTGTTTGGTGTGCAAGGTAATCAAACATGCAATCTTCAGGTGTGAAAAAGTTATTGCCCCCCCTAGTTAACTCAACCCAATTAAAGGGATAATTAGGGTCAGCTGTTTGAGTACTTTGGTTAACAACCAGGCCTGATTTGGGCCTGCCCTGCCCAATATAAATCTCACTAACTTTGGCCCTTACCATCAGAGTGAAGTTGTCAGCACACAGGTTCTAGAGGCACATCATGCCACGAACAAAAGAAATTCCTGAAGACCTCTGGAAAAAAGTTGTTGATGCCTATCAGTATGGAAAGGGTTACAAAGTCATTTCTAAGGCTCTGGGGCTCCACCGAACCCCAGTTAGCCAAAAAGCACAGAGAATTCTACAGGAGAATGTCAGGCCATCTGTCCGTGAGCTGAAGCTGAAGCGCAGCTGGGTCATGCAGCAAGACAATGATCCGAAACACATAATAACATAAGAAAGTTTACAAATGAGAGGAGGCCATTCAGCCCATCTTGCTCATTTGGTTTTTAGTAGCTTATTGATCCCATAATCTCATCAAGCAGCTTCTTGAAGGATCCCAGGGTGTCAGCCTCAACAACATTACTGGGGAGTTAGTTCCAGACCCTCACAATTCTTTGTGTAAAAAAGTGCCTCCTATTTTCTGTTCTGAATGCCCCTTTATCTAATCTCCATTTGTGACCCCTGGCCCTTGTTTCCCCTTCTTCCTTATCTGTGCTGGTCCTGGGGCCTTCAGACAGAGCCACTCCTCTGTGGTCTCCACCTCATCCCGATTGAAGGCCTGCACAAAAAGGGGGTCTTTGTAGGGGCACCTGTCCAGGAGGTGCCCATACTCCAGGCAGGCGAGGCAGCACAGAGCCCCTGTGGCTTCCAGCTGCCACTGATGGTCATGCCACCGCTCCATCCACTCTCCCCTCTTTGTTGTCTCCATTTTTTTTCAGAAAAACAAAACAAAAAATTTGTACTCACAGTACCCTAACCCTATCCCTGCCAACTCCCTGTAACTTGTACCTTCTTTCATTTGCTATCTTCCACAACAAAATCCTTATGGTCATGGGCATATGGTGTTTTTGTGTTTGGCATTGTTTTACATTTCGACACAATTTGCAATTCTGTTTTAAATTTCATGAGCAAGCACAATACTCTGTTTCTAATTGTAATCTCATTTTAAATCTTGCAAGCGTGTCACCCCTGTCTGTGGAGTCTCCAATATAAATGTAGGAATTTTCTGCCACTTAGTAGTTGGGGTGGGTTTAAAGTATTCAGAATGAATCAATGCAACATACAAATCAGGAAGGAGAGTTATTTTATTTATTTATTTTTACGGGGAAAAGGGGTGAAGTCAACGTGAATTAAGTAACCATTTTCAGTGTTTTCAGAGTATTTATTGGATATACACCAATTGTATTTGTATTTATTTTTTGTATTGGGGGTGTTTTATCGGAAATCAGAAGCTCTAAATGTAATGCATCTAAATTGAAAGTGTTATGTGGATCAGTGTTCTATAAAATAAGTATCTATTCTAGTAGGACTATGTTAAGTATTACTATAATTTACATTATACATTTCATTTAACTATTTAACTGTCTGTTACACACTATATTGTGAACCCGATAACTGCCTTGATTGCATACCAATCGTCACCAAACATCAGTCAAGGAATGTAAAACAAAAAATTCTTAATCATTTTTAGTCCAAGAAACTTCACCAAACATGAATTTGTATTGTTCAATCCTAGTTTCCTATATCTGTTTAGACTATAACCATTCACTTGCTGTGGATATGAGGACCCTTTGCATGTGCCTGCTCTGATGTTCATATAAGGTACCGGAATATATGATACATGATTCTAATTTAAAATCTGTTAAAAGCCCTCTCGAACTATTATGACGTGCGATGCACATGCATCAACATTACAAAAGAGTTATGCAATATTTCAAAAGGAATATAAAAGTCATTTCATTTTTTGTGATAACTACCTGGGGGAAAAACATTTTGAAACAGACTTCCTTATGAACGTTACTAAAATTCAGAATGATACATAACAGCAAGCTTCACGTCCAATCTGATGTTTATTCTTTGTCTTTGGTTGTTTGAGATAAAGTAAAAGTAATTGTTTAATAACTATCTTTACTAAGCATCACCTATCAACATATAACTACAGACTAAAGTGAAGCCAGCACCATGCTGATTGAACATTGTTTATGGCTGCTTAAGACAGATGGCTTGCTCACTGAATGTACTGTACCTCTTTTATTAATTTGTCTGGTAAGAGCAGGTGACTACTTACTTCAGGTCTTACTGTGTTTTGCTGAAAAAAAAATCCTACAAAAAAAACTCCTGGCCCACTATAGCTCATTAGAATTGAAATATTTTTCGGGAAAAGTCTGCCAATTGTGACTGAATACAATAAACAGTATAATAGTTACATGAACAATATTGGCTCTTAACAAGGGTTCAGAATTAAGTGAAATGGCATGGGGTGGAACAATTCCAAAAATTACACTGAAACAAAAATATCATACACATACAGATAAACAAACACAATACATTTATCTCTGCTTGGGGTTTTTTTATCAGTAATTTGATTCTGCTCCAGTAACAACTTGATTAAGAAACAGAGAAAAAAAATCATGTGTAATAGCCTATGCTGTCTTATTTATGATCATAGATTCAGTGTAGGTTTCTACATATTTTGCAACATCTTAAAAATGGAAAGCTCTGGAGAATGTTCTGATGTAGTATGTCAACAGTAAAGTTCAACACTAATGCTAAATTTCAATTAGCCACGTGACACGGTTTAACCAATCACATTCGTGACTTGAGCCATTTTAGAAAAAAACTAACCAAGCTGGAAAGGGCAGTCAAAAGTTTGATTTTACATTCCTGTCTCAAATTCAAACACATTTTTAACAGAGGTATAGTCTATTTTTGGAAATAGCTGGATAATTAATATTACAGTATTTAATACATGCTTGTAGATCTATTTCAGGATTACCAAATGTCAGTAACACACTTATTTGAATTTAAAACAGACTACACATAAAAATGAGGACGTGGCAATTAATTTTTTTTTTGTGCAATGCAATGCTAGAATGCTAGACTCACTTACAGTACACTAGTCACTGCATCACTCCTGTTTTTAGGGCCTTGCATTGGCTACCAGTTAAGGTTTGTATCAATATTTAGTTAAAGGCAATTCATGGCCTGCTTATTTGAGTAAGCTTCTTACTCCTTATGTTCATGGTGAGAGTGGTAGCCCCCAGAATTGAAGATCAATTGAAGCTGATCTACTGGCCCTGGAGGACGAAGGCCATCCCTGCAGGTGTTTGCTTGGCGGGAGCACAGAGCCAGTGCATCACTCCAGGTGGAATCCCAACAAAGACCAGCAATTTTTCACAGCCAGATGCAAATTTGCGCTCTCCTGACTGTGAGCCACTCAGGGAACAGATACTGTAGTTCGCCTTTTTATGAAGGACAGTGTGTGAAAGAGAACAATAGCAATAGTTCCAGTCATTAACCAACCTGCTGCTTCCCCTAATTACTGGTATGCTTTGCAGCAAGATTGAAAAAATACAATCAAATAATGGAGTGATCACCAAAAAAGCTGGTGGTTCAGTAGCTGTGATTTTTTTTTTTTTTTTGGTATTGTGTTTATTTTTTATTTGTCCTCAAATCCCGCCTTTGTTACTTTTTCATGAAGCTGCTAATCCGACCTCCAGTACAGTTAATTTCAGTTGGGACAAGGATCACTGAAACTGTAGAGTCACAATGGGAAATTATTAACCCAGCCAAGCAGCAGCACAAGATTATCGCCTCCCCAAACACGCTTCAGCCATAGATACATATCTGTTAAATATTTGCCTTTAAAAGATGAAAGTGGATAATTAACTACCTTTTCCTACTCTGCTAGCTTAACATTTTCTACAAAGAACACATCATAGATACTGGGGAATGCAGAATGGTCATATGACAGACTGTACAATAATCATTTTGGTCAGGTGCTAGAACTGGAAGTAACATATTGCATAATTGCATGCTACTTTAAATGATTGTTTGGGTGCAATGAAGGCTATTTGTGTTTATCAGGAGGCAGTGTAGTCACCGGTTCAAAACCCACCTCTGCCACTGACTGACTCACTGTGTGACCCTGAATAAGTCACTAAACCTTCGCGTGTTCCATCCTGTGGGTGAGATGTTGTGGCAGGATGACAAAGGTTTGAGGCTCAGAGACAGTGAAAAGAGCAAAATAATGATCTTTATTAAACAAAAAATAATCAAATAAATAGGCACAAGGGCCAACAAAAAGGTTCAAATACAAATAATACACGTGAAAACTTACAAAATAAATGGTCAGGTTCCAAGGCTTTTCAAACACAAAACTCCCCCCAAAACCCAGCACTCCCAAACAGAAAAACACCCCTACACAAAGCGTTTCACCTGCCCTTTATACTCTGTGGCTGGAGCCCAATTAACTAATAATTAACAATTAAGCACTTAAGGCTCCAGCCACATTCTCACATGTATTTTCACAGGGAGGAACTTACCCCCCTCCCTGCTGATCCAAACCAAAACAAGAATCACTAAAACATAATGAAAACAGTAAAACTAACAACAATAACAAACACAAATTTATAGGGGCGAGCTAGCACCCCATCACAGATGTTAAATCAATGTCCTATTGTAAGTGACTGCATATAATGCACAGTTCACAGCCTACCTCTGTAAAGTGCTTTGTGATTGAGACTGAATGCTAATGTGGTGGTAATGGTTCCAGATAGCATATTTAGTGCTTCATTTAAACAAGCTACTGTTAGACCAATTTTTAAAGATAGCAAACATAGTAACTTTAATAAAGCACAAAAAAAACCCCCAAAAAACGGTAAAACAGCCAAATTAGTCTGCAAATACATCATCTTTATTGTGGGTATCTTTCTTCCCAGAGAGTACCTTGAGCAGACTATAGATATACATATAGTGATTTCTGACCAACTCATCACTGACAAACATCAGAACCAGACAAAGGAGCTGTCGTCCTGAGTGCCAGAGGGGGAGGAGCTGCCATTCCAAGAGATAGAGGGAGGAGCTGTCCCGAGAGCCAGAGGGGGAGGAGCTGTCCCAACAGCCAGAGGGGGAGGAGCTGCCATTCTGAGAGCCAGAGGGGGAGGAGCTGGCCCAAGAGCCAGAGGGGGAGGAGATGCCATTCCGAGAGCCAGAGGGGGAGGAGCTGCAATTCCGAGAGCCAGAGGGGGAGGAGCTGCCATTCCGAGAGCCAGAGGGGGAGGAGCTGCCATTCCGAGAGCCAGAGGGGGAGAAGCTGCCATTCTGAGAGCCAGAGGGGGAGGAGATGCCATTCCGAAAGCCAGAGGGGGAGGAGCAGTCCCAAGAGCCAGAGGGGGAGGAGCTGCCATTCCGAGAGCCAGAGGGGGAGGAGCTGTCCCGAGAGCCAGAGGGGGAGGAGCTGCCATTCCAAGAGCCAGAGGGGGAGGAGCTGCAATTCCGAGAGCCAGAGGGGGAGGAGCTGCCATTCCGAGAGCCAGAGGGGGAGGAGCTGCTGTCTGAAAATGACAACTTCTGCTGTTTTCCTTTTGGTATTCAGGGGCATTTGACAATATTAAATATTGATTGTTTGTTGATCTAGCTAGAACTTCTTTCTTAGTTCACTTTAACCACAAGCATTTGGGCATTTTTGGTAGCTTTAATTCAACTACCACCCCTGCTCCTCTGCTTTTTTATTATGTCTATAATGGGCGATTTGAACTCTCAGCTTGTGCTTAAATGGCATTACTATGTTGATGAAACTCTGATAAGGCTCATTTATCTTGTTTGCAAGAGGCTGTACAATAGTAGTGTCACCTATTTTGTTTACATGCTACCCTTGGGATCAGTCACTACAATTAAGATTTAATCTAAGATTTAATATTTGCACCCACCAAAATTATCATTCTTTTGTTATTGTCAGGTATTCACACAGAAGTCATCTAAAAATTCAGTTATGTAGGATATTGATTTCTATGACAAAACATACTTTATTTATAAATACAACTCTTCTAATCAATATGGGAAATATCTGGCAAAGGACACAAAAATATGTTTAATATATATATTTTAAGTAATGCTGCTTTTGTAAAACTTTTGTATCCTACCCTAACTATAAATACTGTAAATGGACCACAATTTGATTGCAGATGAACTGAACATTTATTCAATTTAAAGAGGAAAATACAGTGCTGTCATGGAAAAGTGTGCCTCCATTGAAAATTGAGTGATTCATCAGCCTGAGGCTCAGGCCTCAATATCCATCTGGGGAAAATGGTAGGCAAGCTAATAGCCCACCTCCTACAGTTTTGAAAATGTAACTTTAATCTCAGGTGTATTCCATCAAGCCAGGAAATCACCCAGAACCAGCTGGTTATTAATTTTAGTTAGTTTTTAGGAGTCTTATTAAAGTGAACTCACTGCATAATGCTACGATAAAAGCAAAGAGCACTAAAGCTCAGGAAAAGCATGATCAAATATGTGTAGAAGAATGATAATAAAGAAGTAGAGAAGAATGATAAACTGCAAAATTACTGTTCAGTTACCTTGATCAATGTATATAGGGAGGTTTAGCTGTAGCATCAGCTACACCTGTGCAGCATAAGGAGCTTGCTGCCTGCTGCACATAATTGTGTGTCAGAAAACCGAGCTAGGTTATTATCATGTCTAACAAAGAATCTTAAACCATTAAATAAAAAGGAATCAAATGTAATGGTTTCAAGGGTTTCGCTGTAAATGCAGAAAATTAAAATGATTCAATCCAGTGTTTTCTACTCAACACTATGTTTAGCTATTCTTTTGCAGCAGTTCTTCGTTACCTGGTTAATTGTTTAAGTGCTTTTATTGCAATGCCCTAGTTCTCATTTAATTCATTAGCTTTGTCTCATTAAGCCATCACAGGCACCTGACTTGTTTAGCGGGAAGTCAGTTTTTGTGGAGAGAGAAGGGTGTGGCGTTTGTTCTTTGGTTTGTTTGTTAGAAACCTATTCTAATCTACGGTGTTTTGAAGAAGAAAGAGAACACTCAGGAAAGAAAGAGTATCTAAGACTTTAATCCTGATTATAATTAACTTTTTGAGCTGAGTTTTGTTTGGCATTAGTAAATTAAGAGTAATGTATTGACGTTTTTATCCACCATCTGGATCTCTGGGCCTCATCTCACCAAGCCATTCCTGGTTTCTTCTGGAAGGATTATTTAAGGATTATCCAACCAATCTATTTGTCCAAAGGGAAATCATTTGTTGGGTGGACATTTCCTACACCAGAGGAACCCTAGTTCTGTGCTGCATCATTTCCCAAACTCTGGGTGAGAGATTACCAAGTTAATATTTTCTGCTGCTGGTTTATTTTTTTCTGCCCTGTGCAAGGAAAATTTTAAATAAGGACATTATTTTTTCTTTTTGGACATTTGTATTGGTTTTGGGAGAATTCTGCCCTGTGGAGAAGGCCTCCAATTGAACTATTTGTTTTTCATATCGATTGTACATATTTATTGTTTTTTGTTCTAATTGTGGATGTATTTTTCTTTATTTGTTTCCTTTGGCAGACTCGCAACCAGTATTTATATTTCTATTTTGTTGTTCTCCACACCTCAATACACATTTATTACAATGATTACTGTCTTACCCTGCATTTTTGACCTTGGTTTCTGGCACTCAGCTCACCTACCTTTTTTTTAACTTTTTGTAATTTTATAGGTAGGAATACAATTACTATCAACTAGTTAAAATAATTGATTTTCCGTCAGAGTTGAGATTGTTACATAGCTAAATCATCATCAACAACATTATCCCTTAGTACTGTATGTGCTCTGCTCTGTCACTAGGGTTTCTGTGTGTTTTTTTTCCATTTTTTATTAATTAAATTTTTTGGTGCTTATTTAGCTATTTTCGAGTTTCATGTAAATCGTTTTTTTTCGGGGCTTTCGGTGGGCAACAACATGAAAATTGTATATCTATTGTGCACGTATATCGATAGTATCAAAGTCTTCCAAAACACATGAGTATAATAGCACAATTGCATTATAATCAAACATATATGTTAACTGATATTTACATATGAAATGCAATGACTTATTTGAACTTTGGTGTTATTCCTTCACAAAATCCATGGAGAAAAACAAGGTCTTGTTATATTGTTTTACTATTCCATCATCAGCCACCTCAAAACCGAAATATTTCTAGACTTTATTTCTAGACTTTACTAACCAATCCGGAAGTAATTGAACTGTCAGCTGCTCTGCGCACACATGCTGACTCACGAAACCTCTAAAAGTATTAAGTACGATGTCATGCTGAATTTTGCATTATTTTGAGATATGCTTTGATGTTTTAAAAATACATCTCGTCTATAATACTGAAAGTTCACATTTTAAAAATACATTAACAGTGTAAATAATGAACTGCTGACGCATGTGCATATCTCAAAATAATGCAAAAGGGATGGCCAATGGTGCTTATAAAGCATGCAAATAACATGGCTACCTCTGTGACTATAAAGGGGAGTTATTACATTTAAATCGATTTATTTAAATTGTACCTATCTTTTTAAAAATGTGTAATTTTAGTTTCAGCGAGCATACACTGTTCGTGTGTCATTACATTACTACATCATCCGTTTATAAAAGTACTCTCCAAACTAATCCAATTATTTTTTTTCTGTTTTGTAGTGTCAAATAAAGACACGGTGACAGCAGAAATCAGCATAAGTCTGCTGTATTAGATCCTTGAAGAAGAATGAGAAGCCGCATAGTTTAAGAGTAGGGTGTAAAGTTCAGAGTTCCAGTTGTTTTTGTTATTGTTCGTTGAATTACCATAAGTATTACATCTAACGCTTCTACAAATACATCTAATAATACACAATAATAAATTATTTTATTTTACTTATCACAAAACTTTTTAGCACTAATGTTGAATTATTTATGTTTGACAATTGTTGCATAATAAATCATGGTCATAATTGTCTGATTGTGTGTGTGTAAAAAAAATAAAAATAAAAAAAATAAAATCTATCTATCCTATCTATTCTATCTATATGACACACATACACACTTTAGTGTGTTTCATTACTGTGAATTAATACTGTGTTTGTATTTTTTTTCAGCCAATTTTCTCGTCTCCATGCACGGGAAATGAATGAAACTGTTGAATTGTACCGTGCTGAAGCTGAGCAGAAGAGACACAGCAGCGATCACTGCAGTTTCCTTCTCATCGTTGATATTTATTATTATTATTATTATTATTTATTTCTTAGCAGACGCCCTTATCCAGGGCGACTTACAATCGTAAGCAAATACATTAAGTGTTACAATACAAGTAATACAATAAGAGCAAGAAATACAATAACTTTTGTTCAAGCAAAGTACAAGTGTGACAAACCACAATTCAATAATACAGCAGATAATAGTGATAGTTACATCAGGATATGTTTAAATACAAAATACTACAGGTTAAACACTTGGCAGATTACAATATTCTGAAGTACAGGATTAAATGCAGTAAAATAGGGGGCAGATAAGAGCAAAATAAAGCACATTTAAATGAAGGGTGATAGTGTCCCAGGATACAAACAGAGGAGTTCTACAGGTGCTGTTTGAAGAGGTGAGTCTTAAGGAGGCACCGGAATGTGGTCAGGGACTGGGCAGTCCTGACATCTGTAGGAAGGTCATTCCACCACTGCGGAGCAAGGGTGGAGAAGGAGCGGGCTCTGGAGGCAGGGGAGCATAGCGGAGGTAGAGCCAGTCTTCTAGTGCAGGCGGAGAGGAGAGGTCGAGTGGGGGTGTAGGGAGAGATGAGGGTCTGGAGGTAGCTGGGTGCAGTCTGGTCAAGGCATCTATAGGTAGGCTAGTACAAGAGTCTTGAACTGGATGCGAGCGGTGATCGGGAGCCAGTGGAGTGAGCGGAGTAGTGGAGTAGCGTGGGCGAAGCGAGGCAGAGAGAACACCAAGTGGGCAGCAGAGATCTGGATGAGCAGGAGCGGACGGGTGGCAGACGCAGGGAGGCCAGCCAGGAGGGAGTTGCAGTAGTCTAGGCGGGAGAGTACCAGGGCCTGGACCAGGAGCTGGGTAGCGTAGTTGGTGAGGAAGGGTCAGATTCTTCGGATGTTGCTCAGGAAGAATCGGCAAGTGAGTGGAGATGTGCTGGGAATAAGAGAGGTAGGGGTCCAGGGTGACTCCGAGGTTCTTAGCAGAGGAAGAGGGAGTGTGGTAGATTCCAGAGGAACAGAGGTAGAGAGATCAGAGGAGGGGGAGGAGGAGGGAAAGAAAAGGAGGTCAGATTTAGAGAGGTTGAGTTTGAGGTGATGCGAGTGCATCCAGGAGGAAATAGCAGACAGACAGGTAGAGATACGGGAGGAGATGGTGGAGTCAGAGGTGGGGAAGGAGAGGAAAATCTGAGCATCATCAGCATAGACTCACATTTTCATCCCCCATTGTTTTCAATGGGATTTGCACCTTTTTTTATACAGTACTGTGCAAAAGTTTTAGGCAGGTGTGAAAAAATGCTGTAAAGTAAGAATGCTTTCAAAAATAGACATGTTAATAGTTTATATTTATCAATTAACAAAATGCAAAGTGAGTGAACAGAAGAAAAATCTACATCAAATCAATATTTGATGTGACCATCCTTTGCCTTCAAAACAGCATCAATTCTTCTAGGTACACTTGCACACAGTTTTTGAAGGAACTCGGCAGGTAGGTTGGCCCAAACATCTTGGAGAACCACAGTGCATCTGTGGATTTAGGCAGCCTCAGTTGCTTCTCTCTCTTCATGTAATCCCAGACAGACTCGATGATGTTGAGATCAGGGCTCTGTGGGGGCCATACCATCACTTCCAGGACTCCTTGTTTTTCTTTACGCTGAAGATAGTTCTTAATGACTTTCGCTGTATGTTTGGGGTCGTTGTCATGCTGCAGAATAAATTTGGGGCCAATCAGATGCCTCCCTGATGGTATTGCATGATGGATAAGTATCTGCCTGTACTTCTCAGCATTGAGGAGACCATTAATTCTGACCAAATCCCCAACTCCATTTGCAGAAATGCAGCCCCAAACTTGCAAGAAACCTCCACCATGCTTCACTGTTGCCTGCAGACACTCATTTGTGTACCGCTTTCCAGCCCTTCGGCGAACAAACTGCCTTCTGCTACAGCCAAATATTTCAAATTTTGACTCATCAGTCCAGAGCACCTGCTGCCATTTTTCTGCACCCCAGTTCCTGTGTTTTCGTGCATAGTTGAGTCGCTTGGCCTTGTTTCCACGTCGGAGGTATGGCTTTTTGGCCGCAAGTCTTCCACCCTTCCGCTCCAGCTCATCCAGAACTCTGCTGCCCGTCTGGTGTTCTCTCTGCCTCGCTTCGCCCATGCTACTGCACTACTCCGCTCACTCCACTGGCTCCCGATCACCGCTCGCATCCAGTTCAAGACTCTTTTACTAGCCTACAGATGCCTTGACCAGACTGCACCCAGCTACCTCCAGATCCTCATCTCTCCCTACACCCCCACTCGACCTCTCCGCTCCGCCTGCACTAGAAGACTGGCTCTATCTCCGCTACGCTCCCCTGCCTCCAGAGCCCGCTCCTTCTCCACCCTTGCTCCGCAGTGGTGGAATAACCTTCCTACAGATGTCAGGACTGCCCAGTCCCTGACCACATTCCGGCACCTCCTTAAGACTCACCTCTTCAAACAGCACCTGTAGAACTCCTCTGTTGTATCCTGGGACACTATCACCCTTCATTTTAAATATGCTTTATTTTGCTCTTATCTGCCCCCTATTTTACTGCATTTAATCCTGTACCTCAGAATATTGTAATCTGCCAAGTGTTTAATCTGTAGTATTTTGTACTTAATCATATCCTGATGTAACTATCACTATTATCTGCTGTATTATTGAATTGTGGTTTGTCACACTTGAGAATTATTGTATTTCTTGTTCTTATTGTATGACTTATATTGTAACACTTGAATGTATTTGTATTTGCTTGCGATTGTAAGTCGCCCTGGATAAGGGCGTCTGCTAAGAAATAAATAAATAAATAATATGAGAAACCATAGAATGCGATGAGGGGGCCCAGGGAGCGGGTGTAGAGAGAGAATAGGAGAGGACCCAACACTGACCCTTGGGGGACTCCAGTTAAGAGAGGGTGAGGTGTGGAGGTTGCTCCACGCCATTGTTTAATTTCTCTGAGAAATTAAACAAATATATATATATATATATATATATATATATATATATATATATATATATATATATATATATATATATATATATATATATAAAACCATTTAATACAGCAAAGTAAAAGATGCAACAAACAGGATTTCAAATAAACCGCTCATTCTCTGGACATTGAGATACCGGGGTCCTGAAATGTGACGTCACTTGGTGCAAGTAGCGTATACAATGATGAAATAATACTTTAGTGTGTGGTGTTTGCCTGCGAGATGGACCAGTCATTTGGTATGTATAGGATTTGTTGTATATTAATGTAAAAATCCTGTGTTTGTATTTTTAGCAGTAAGTATGTCTCTGGGAGTGTAGTGATTTATTTTTTTTAATCCCACAATATTGCAATATGGAAATTAATATTGATATCATATCAAAATATCGATATTGGTGCCCATTGGTACTTTTTATATACTGTATGAAATTATTGTTTTCGATTACTTTTCAAAATGCTTGGGTGTTCTGTGTAATATGTAGGGCTGTGGCAAAGTGTGTGCAGGTGAAGGCAATACAGCAGTGCAGAAGAAACAGACAGACAACGATATCCAGGTGCAATGGTGTTTATTGATTGTATTTTTCCAAAGCATGACGACAAAACAACAGTAAACAATAATGATGCAAAGTGATACAGTGGCGTGTATCAATTTATTTATAATCCCTGGGTTTGACCCGTAACCAATAGTCCCGTTCTTTATAAACCTACACGTAACACAAAACACATACACAGGTTCTTTAGTGAGTGAATTAGTGCTCGTGGTGCAAATACAGTTCTCCGTGAAACGAGAAAACCACTGCCCTAAACAAAACCCTGTTCTAAATACCAAGGATTCCGGTTAGACACTCTGTGATCAACATCAGCTTTTGTGTTGATTTAGACTAGACAAGAGCATAGTTAATGTATGCTGTAGTAATATTATAGATCACATGTTTTTTTTTCATCAAATGGTGCTCATTGTAGTGACGCCATGTTGCAGGCCTTGCTAATTGTTATGTCTGGACAAGCTATTTGTAATGACATTAAAATGAATTGGACTAAACAGAGTCAACCTGTAAAACGCTTATCGTAAGCATTCTATACTTGAAAGTAAAATGACTAGTTTAGCATGTACCATTATGTGCAGGTAATGCAAAAACGAATCCTCCTTTACATAAACACGATTACAAACTGTAACGTTACATAATCTAGTCCTTTGTAATGGGGGCAGTAAAACTGTTGCCAGTCACCCTGGGAGCCTGCTGTTGCTGCCTCAGTTTATTTAGTTCAATGTTAAAAACCCTTCTACTAATGGATGAAATGATTGTGGACTAGTTCTGACTCATTATTTAGGAACCACAACAATGTCAGACAGTGAGAAAAAAATCATAATATTGAGCAAAATGTATCTGTAAATATTCAAGGTGACCATATGCAACACATATTGTCAGTTAATATGTTGTGTTTATGGTATCTCTTATTGTCCTCTAGAGCAGTTTGGATGAGAGGACTGTGAAGCAAAGCTATGCCTCTCTAAGTGACATCCTACACACAATATATTAATGTATTATGATGACTCACAAAACATGCAAAGAAATCAAAATTGGCAGCCCCAATTTCATACTGGTAAGAAAAAGCTTGCTGCACATGTCCTATTGGCAGCCGGTAAGTGAATGGACGATCCAGTGAGTTTGCCTTGGGGTTGTGTAGGGGTGTTGACTGCAGTTGCACCAAGGTATGTTTCCCCAGAGGTTTCAGTTTTCCGCGGTCATTTTTTTGTTTACCTACTTGCCTTTTAAAACGTTTTCAGCCGACATAGTTTCTAAAGACTTGTGAAAGCGGGGTGGTGTATGAACCCGTGGCCCCCCCCCCCCCCCCCCCCCGGACCGTGATTCCCTAGGAGGCTGTGTGGTCCAGTAGTTAAAGAAAAGGGCTTGTAACCATGGAGGGCCCCTGTTCAAATCCCACCTCAGCCACTGACTCATTGTGTGACCCTGAGCAAGTCATTTAACCTCCTTGTGCTCCGTCTTTCGGGTGAGACGTAGTTGTAAGTGACTGCAGCTGATGCATAGTTCACACACCCTAGTCTCTGTACGTCGCCTTGGATAAAGGCGTCTGCTAAATAAACAAATAATAATAATAACTAGAGTTGTGAGCAACTTTACGGCTTCCAAGCAGTTATCGTGAAATTTAAGCGTATTGGTTATTATAGATGAAACGTTATCACAACTGTGCTAACTGTGTCAATTTTGGCCCACATATTGGAATTATTGCTTAGTAGGCAATTTAAATTTTATTTGGATGCACACAAAATTCTAAATAGTATGCAGTCTCATAGACTTTAAAAATAATGCATATAAGAGGCTAACATTGTTCTAAATTCTAGATGGCTCTTTGTTTGAGTTTGTGTGTGTCCAGCTGAATCAAAAACATCATATTGCACACTTGATAAACTCATTATAGTTTGCACATAAATAGTGATTATTGCACATCAATAGTAGCCCAGTTATATTACACATAAACTAGTTCTATTACACACCTTGGTTAATCATGTATATTGTGAACAGTTGAAAAAACAAACAAACAAACAAAAAAAACTCCATACGTCTTTTAAATACACTGGCTGCTTCGTTGCCACCTATTGAGGATTTGCGATTGTGGTTTTTATCAGTTTAGGTCTTAATTACAACTATGATTGCAGTTATGAAATAAAAAAAGACGCCATATCAGTAAGTATTTGTCAGTACAGTATACCCATTCACTTGAATTCCATATGTAGATACTACTGAATCAGAGCCGATTTATCTGTAAACACAGCCCTATAAATACACCTTAATATAATTAAAATAAATGGTAGAACGTAACTGACATCTGCTATATGTTAACACTCTGCCGAAATTATATTCATGGTAGCTTTAATAAAACTTCGAGACTTTGAATTTTCCCATTGACTTGTCAACACATACAAAAAAACAAAGAGGCATTATTGCAGGCAAAAGACGCGGCGTGCTAGTTTTTTAAATAATAAAATAAGGTTAAACAAACACTTTGCTCACAGAGCGAAAATGAGATATATGCAAAACAAATCACAAACACAATACACCACAGGTCCTTTAACTTAGTCAGACTGGGCAGTAGCTTTGATGGTTCCTTTTTAAGTTTCGTTTTTGATGTCTTATTTCTACTCTCCATTGTCGCTGTCGTTCCTGTTTAGGTGCAGTAGCATTTAAAAATAAATAAATACATCGGTTTACAGTATATTTGTGTACAATCCGACTGAGATTAGTCATTTTTTCTAATAGTATGTGTGAATATCGTATTAAACATAATTTATATATTGAGATTAGTAGTGTCTCAGCTTACCTTCAGCGTGTAACAATGGCTGACTTGAAGAAACATTTTGTGCTCACATCCCCATGGTTGCCATGGCAGCTGTCAGCAGTGGTTGGAATGTGTAATTGCAATGGTTTGCATGGCAGCTGTCAGTGGTCTAAGGCGCTTGAAAATTGCACAAAAAATGTGATTAAATCGAAGATGGCTGCCACACCATGTGACCAAAGGCTGCCATATTGACCATGGCACAACATCCCATAGTCCTCTACATCCGCGTCAAATTTCGTGCATTTTGGTGCAGCATAGGCAGTTTTATAGGCAGTTGCGTATGTTGATGATGTCATGCAGTGTGGACGCCATGATTTTCACAGTAGCAACTTCCCTTGAACAAGCGTAACAGATGACCATACTGAGATGTTTTATTCCAATTTTTGTTTCAATCGCATAAGTGGTTTCAGAGAAGAAGATGTTTGAATTTTGATGATTTTATATTTTTTATGGTAATTATGTCATTAATCAATGTGGTTACCAAACCACAGAACCAATCGGCTTCATATTAACAATTGTTAATCATGGACTATCCCTCAACATGTACAGCAATTTTCAGAACTCTGCAGTAAGCAGTTTCCGATATATAGGTGTTTTAACAAATTCTGCAAAATCCAATATGGCTCCCGAACCATGTGACTTGCTCAAATTTGCTGAATATCACGACTATCATCCATAGGCATCTACCAGTGTATCGAATTTCATGAGTTTTTGAGCATGTTTTGTCAGAAAAAAATAATAATAATCCTAACAAAAACAATAGACTTCCCCAGCCTATGGCTTGGAAGCCTAATAATCCTAACAAAAACAATAGGCTTCCCCAGCCTACGGCTTGGAAGCCTAACTAGAACTGCTAGCAAATAAAGGCTTCCAAGCAGTTATCGTGAAATTTAAGCGCATTGGTTAGCGCACTATGTACAACATTTCACAGCTGTGGTATTTACTGTTCATGAGAAGACGACTTTTGAAAATTGCTCAATTTTCATTAAATCCAAGATGGCTGCCACACCATGTGACCAAAGGCCGCCATATTGACCATGGCACAACGTCCCATAGTCCTCTACATCCGTGTCAAATTTCGTGCATTTTGGTGGAGCCGATAAGTTATAGGCAGTTTTATAGCCAGTTGCGTATGTTGATGATGTCATGCATCACCGTTTGACCTTTAGGAGAGGTCACAGGTTGCGGGTGATATTTTTTCAGAGCACATATGACTTCCTATACGTGTTCCATTATAACTATGACCCTGTCGGCACGCCCTAGAAGTTGATTTCAACGTAAATTCCAATATGGCCGTCTCGACGTGTGAGCAATCTGTTTCAAACTTCAGCAGTTATTACTTTCCAATGGTCTGTGCAATTGTGTTGACATTGAAGAGCATAAATGCAATGGTGTTCTTGTTATGGGTTGTAAAAGTTTTTTTACAATTATCAATATGGCCGCCAAACCATGTGACCAAAATGTGTCATTTTCATATCACCAGTACTTTACATGAGTCTCTATGGTCATATAAAGTTTCATGACTGTAGTGTATTGCACCTTGGATTTATGCGCGAATGTATGAAAATAGAGCCGTCGTGAAACGGTTATTTGCACGCCGCTGCCATGTTTTTTAGTGAAAAAGCGTGCATTTTACAAATGGTAGAAAGGACTTGGTCATTAACATGCGTGCCAATTTAGGTGTTGATTGACATTGCAATTTAAGACAAGAAGATTGTTGAATATTTGGCGCCAATCCAGCATAGCGGGCAAAGTAATTGTTCAATCGACCTTGATTGAACATATGTTTTTTTTTTATAGGCCATTGCTGCACTACCTGCTGCCATTGTCACAGTTACACCTTAAGTTGTTTTTAAAGGCAAGAGTTTTGGAAAATTCCCAAAATTTCCACGAAATCCAATATGGCAGTCGAACCATGTGACTTTTTCCATTCGGGGACGCCAGTCTGGTTGTCCAGCCATAGGCATCTACTTAAGTATGCGTTTTCATAACTCTGCGATGATGTTTGGGGAAAAAATAATAAACGCAGCAATAACAATAGGCTTCCCAGCCTTTGGCTTGGAAGCCTAATAATAATATTGCAAATCCCATTCAAAGTAACATTTTATGAACAAATGTTTCGGGGTAAAGTTCGCCGTCTTGAGGTGGGGTTTCGAATACGAATACGTGGCCAGTGTCTTTCTTTAGCTAAGACTCTTGTGCACGCAACAAGTGCCCTCCTGAGTTCGTTGGCCCAGGGGTCGTGGGGTACAATAAGAGACCACCCCACTCCCTGTGGTAAATCCCATTATAAAAACACCATTGGGGTAAGGCTCGGCAAATGGCGGTCGTGGGTCTTGCGAACCCAAAGGAACCCATTTTCTTTAACTAAGACTAATGTGCATTTGAAGAGAGTGCTTCCGAGTTCGATGGTTCAGGATTTGTGGACTTATGGGGTACGACAGGAGGACCCCCACGCCCCCCCCCCCCCCGACCGCGATTTCCTAGGCCAAATACATATAAAAAATGTCCATTATATAAAAGACCTGAAACATGCACATTTTGTAGTGTATTTATGCAACAGAAGCACATGGTTAAGTCCATTCAAAGCGTCTTGTGATCACAGTATCAGCCTGTGTGTATCGGAGCATAGTTTTACATTGAAAGTTTTGTCGCCTCCGCTTGCACACGCAAAAAAAACTATATATCCTTGTGACAGGAATGGCTGGGCGGTGACGTCAGACAGAAGCAGGGATGGGAAAAATACTGACACCAGGCAAGTACTGCAGTTAAAGGCGGCGCCGTTTTATATAACAAAAATAAATAAAATATTCAAACAAAAACACTGTGCTCACAGAGCAATATAAAAGGGTAAACAAAAATAACGAACACAAAAGTAATAAATAAACTATACAGGTCAGGCTGGGTAGTCGCTGTCACTGTTCCTGTATATTAGTTTCGTTTTAGTTTCGCTTTCTCTCTCTCCACTCTCTACACTCCTCTCGTACACCTACCCCGAGTGTAGCGAGCTGCAGGCTTTTATATTAAGGTGACCATCTCCCGATTTAGCAACAAATTAAATCACCTAATTAATTTGGGAGATGGACACCTTCTGCATGAGTTTATTAATTATGTGTGACTGCCGGCTAGATTAACAACGCACTAGCCGACAGCCACACATTACCATAAAGTTTCATAAAACAAAACAAAAACACACGGCACTTCGCCGTCACTAAATAAAACAATACATAAACAAACAAACAAATACAAAATAACAGGGGCGGAGGGGGAAACCCTGTTCTAAAATAAACACACACATTTACACAGCAGGGTTCTCTACCGCCCTGCTACAATCCTATTCTTTAAAATATCACTTTGTATTGCAAATTTGACAAACACAACCACTTAGCAGCTTGCAAATTGGTACAGAGTACCTGTAGGACATGCAGATACTGAATCCAGAAGCTCGAGTGTCTAGCTTATTTGGTTCCCATGCAGTACCTGTCCTTAGATGGCTGAAACCACTATATCGCTGTACAACTGTATACACTATAAATATCACTTTTTATTGTGTATTTGAGGAACACAACCACTTACAAACTTCATTTAAATGGCTGTGCTATCAGAATATCGGTGTATAACTTTGCTGGGTATCAAAAGGCCATCACTTTTACAAAAAGGCAGTCAGAAGGACATAAAAGGCCGTCAAAGTTAAAAAAGCCAGTCAAATGGCTGTCAAAAGGCCCTCAAGTTACAAAAAAAATAGGTGTGCTCCTAACCCTAAACACTGGACCACCAAGCCTCCTAATCAGGGAAGCGCAATCTTTCTGCATTCTTAAAGTACAGTATAAATAACTGTAAATATAACTATTAATCATAATACTCATACTTTGACTGTTTGTTTTATTTATTAGGCGTGGCTGCATTTTAGTTACAGCAGTAGCGGCGGGTTGAATTTTGTTTTCAGTGTTTGATGAAATGGATACGTTACTTGCAAAACAAAGGAAGAAAACACAAGAGTCTACATAGTGCAAAGCAACAAAAAGTTATACTGAATCCCTTTGGATATTTATGTTGGCTTTAATAAAAACATTTATCATTGTTAGTAGTTATTATAGCTTTCTTGAGGTAAACATTTTAAATGGCACACAGTATTATGAGGAGATGGGAAGTAAATGTTAACGTAAAAAAACATTTACAGTGGGGTGGGGTTCATTAGATTATTCTCCATTTTATTGCAACTGAGGTACTGTTCAGTTGAGTGAAAATTGTAAAGGGGTACTTGAGCTGAAACCTCCAGATAGAAGGGGTACAGTTTAAAAAAAAAAAAAAAAAAAAAAGGTTGAAAATCCCTTGCCTACAGAATAAACTATCAGGAATAGATAATGAAAATGTTGACTAATACAATACCATAAGATTTATTTGAAGTTGTTGAAGGGCACTGGTCTCTTAAACCGTGGTCTCATAAACCCCTACGCATGACTATATATTGATGGACATTACATAAGCAAATGATCTTTTTTTTTTTTTTTTTTTTTAAATACCGTGTTCCATGCAGGGGTTGCATTGTGGGTGTGTGCGTGCAGGGGTTGCATGGTGGGCGTGTGCGTGCAGGGGTTGCATGGTGTGCGTGCAGGGGTTGCATGGTGGGCGTGTGCGTGCAGGGGTTGCATGGTGGGCGTGTGCGTGCAGGGGTTGCATGGTGGGCGTGTGCGTGCAGGGGTTGCATGGTGGGCGTGTGCGTGCAGGGGTTGCATGGTGGGCGTGTGCGTGCAGGGGTTGCATGGTGGGCGTGTGCGTGCAGGGGTTGCATGGTGGGCGTGTGCGTGCAGGGGTTGCATGGTGGGCGTGTGCGGAGGGGAATTGGAAGTCAGGTTTGGTGCAAAAGAGGGGGGAGGCAACGACATAAGGGGGTGCAGGGAAAAGACTGGGAAGGGTAGGGTAAAAGAAAAGCTACTACAATCCATTTATTTTCAATTTCGACTCCCAGTCTCCTTTCCCTCACTGATTTTATTTTGTGATTAATTATTGTCAAAATAAACGGCATTCATCTACTCAGGGTTGCAGTCTCGTTTTTGTCCCAAAAAGAACCTGAAACGCTACAATATATTGATGGACATTACATAAGCAAATGAGATGTCTTTTTTTGGAATACAATGTTCCTTCTCAAATGTGTTTTAATATTAGCCTTTAATAAAGGAAAATGACTACTTTAATTAATTTTCATGCATCTATTTCAGTGCAATGGAGTTTCTTCATTGTAATAAATACGTATTTAAGATGTACATTTTATTTCAGTTTCTTCATAAAAAACTAATGTTTTCTGGGGAGAGAAAAAAATACATTAACTCTGATTCATGTACTAAGGGTTACTCTTAAATGAATGCATGATCCAGTTTATGGTAATCTGTGCATGCATGACTTAGAAACTCGGCTGTCAGCTGAGCAGACATCCCCAAAAAAGGGCTGAATTCGAAAATGCAAAGTGTGCCAGAATTTGGGACGTTATCAGAGCGGCCCGGAATTTGGGACGTTATCTGAAAATTATAGCGGCCCAGAATTTCGTAATTCATAAAGTAATAACCTATAGTTTTGTTATATTTGTACAGCAAAATACCACATTCTCTCTCTCTCTCTCTCTCTCCTCTCTCTCTCTCTCTCTCTGATCGCAATGTTAAAAATGCCTGCAAGCTTTTCTACTCGTGTGACGACATATTCATGTGACAGACATGGACCAATCAAAACGCGAGACTTAAGTGGTTCCATCCCAAAAACCGGGCCTGTGTCATACCTCCTTTTAGAGGCCAGCCAGGTCTTGTACAGTTATAATTCAAGCAATAGGCTTACAGTTTATTAAGTTTAAATAGCTATTCGCATTATGGCAATTACAATTAATGGAAAACAATACAATGCCCACGCAATACAACCGATAACACTGGACAAATGAAAAAGCACATATTTGTTTACATGTTTATCTTGAATAAATATTACATTCCATCAACTTTGAGTTCAAGAATATCAGTTACAGATGAAAATGCATGAGCCTGCTTAGGCAACTGTAAATGGTATCCATTCACTATACACCTACAAATACTTTATTATTATTATTATTATTATTATTATTATTATTATTATTATTTATTATCTGTTAATTTAGCAGACACCTTTTATCCAAGATATTAAAACTTTAAACATGAGCATCCAGAAACATGTTGCAGTTAATAAATACCTACACTATTGGCGACAATACTGTGTGGTCCCGCAGGGGCCAGTCGAGAATAGGTGTAACAGAGAATCCCGCTGCATAAGGCTGTTTTTTTTTTTTTTTTTTTGTCCCTGGGCATTACACCTCATTAGCACTAGGAAACTGGAATAAACACTCCATTATTGTTAACTTAATTTAACTTTTTGCTGCACAACACATTATTGTTGTTATTATTTTTATTATTATTTATTTATTAGCAGACGTCCTTATCCAGGGCGACTTATAATTATATTTCTGTTACTTGGCTTATCTTGTGTATATATAACATTTCACAGTATTATCATAAGTTTAACCCATATGATAATAATAATAATAATAACAGTAATACTGGAAGCACTGCTGAGACTGGCATATTAGGCACATTTAGGAATAGTAGAGTCGGTAATAGTAGAATGACTTTTTCTAACTGGATTCAAAGGGCATTAACCCTACATTATTCATGATGCTCTGTTATGTTGTTAGACTGCATTGTTTTTGTTTGTAACACGTTTCTTCTACATGTATAGATATATACAAAACAATGACAACAAGAAAAAAAATATGCTCCAGTAAATACGAAGTGACTATTTCCCCAGCGCCATGAAAAGAAAGCTATCTAAAATACAAATACATACCAGTAACTAAATACATAATCCAGCTATGTAAACAGTACGAAAACGATGTCAACATATTGTATAGACTTTTAAAGTTTGTGGAACATAATTCTCTCAAGTAGATTAATTCAGTAAGTGAAAACATCACATTAACAATTGACATATGGCCCTTGCTAGCTTGCTATTGGCTGCACTGGCTGCCAGTGAGCACTGTACGCTTTTCACCACAACCGACAGTGTGTCACTGATGCTGCCATGCGTATCGGGTGCCTAATTATGCAAATCTATATGTTGGATATTTGGAAGAATTATTAATTTTGAATTCCCAGATTAACAATTTCTTAAAACATATAGTGACTTGGAAAAGATTCATTGATGTATATAACCAAGTGCCTCAGTGCTGCTGTGTCTAAAATCTCTTTAAAATCCCAAGATGATATTCTATGTAAAGAAAACGTAAACTAACTCGAATCCAGTTATGTTGATTATTAAATATTCCAAATGTGGAGAAAAAATAAAAGGTATAATCAGTAGACACTGGCATATTTTACAATCTGATTTAACAGTATCAAAATAATTTTTGGACCATCCCCGTCTAACTTTAGACAAGGGTGTAATTTAAGAGATACCCTAGTTAGGGCAGATTTACCCCTTGCATCAAAACGGACACTTCTGGCCTCCATATCAGATGGTAATTACAAATGTGGCTCTTGTGCTCAATGTAATAGCACAGTTAAGTCACACTTCTTTTAAACATCCACTTACTGGTAAAGCCATTCCTATAAAAGGAGTAATATCATGTAAAACAACTGGTGTAATCTATATGATATCTTGTCCATGCGGTAAAGCATACATTGGCAAAACTACGCGTTCTCTTAAATCCAGAATTGCTGAACATCGTAGTACTATTATGTCAAAATACAGTTTATCCTGCAGCTGCTCACTTTATTGAGGCGCAACATCCTATCTCCGCTCTTTGTTATTTAGGAATTTAAAAGGTTAATTTGCCCAGGGGGAGGTGATTTGGATAATTTGCTTTAACAAAAATAATTGTTTTGGATTGATTTTTTGAAAACATTAACCCCCAAGGTATGAACGTGGAATTTGATATTAAGTGAAAACTGTATAAATGTCTGTTACTCGATTTTAAAAATGTTTTTTTTAAAACTCTAATAGAACAATTGAACTATGTAACTTAATCATGAGACCTTAATTGGCAATTGACTATTAATTAATCTAAAAAGAAAAAAAAATTATATTATACAGATTTGCATTTGTCAGAGTAATGTGCCTCCTTAATTTTGTAATTTTTCTATATTAATTGTCTATGCATTCGTACAGCAACTATATGGTAATTGATAAGTGCTTATTGTGAAAATTGTATAAATTGGTTTATTTCTCAATTTAAAACGTTCTTATCTTCCTTGATTGATCTTATACTAATTATTGAATTTCCATGTGAATGCAATGACTTCTCTTCACCTGTTGATTACATGAAACCTTTTAAATATCTTTTTTTGTACAAACTTTTACCCTGATGAAGACACTCCGGTGTCGAAACGTTGGCTTTTCTTTTAGTCAATTATTTTTGGATTGCAACTGAGTGTGCGATTATCATCTTCTCTTTTTGAAAGGTTTATATATATATATATATATATATATATATATATATATATATATATATTATATGCAGTACTGTGCAAAAGTTTTAGGCAGGTGTGAAAAAATGCTGTAAAGTAAGAATGCTTTCAAAAATAGACATGTTAATAGATTATATTTATCAATTAACTAAATGCAAAGTGAGTGAACAGAAGAAAAATCTAAATCAAATCCATATTTGGTGTGACCACCCTTTGCTTTCAAAACAGCATCAATTCTTCTAGGTACACTTGCACAAAGTCAGGGATTTTGTAGGCATATAGTCAGGTGTATGATTAAACAATTATACCAAACAGGTGCTAATGATCATCAATTCAATATGTAGGTTGAAACACAATCATTAACAGAAACAGCTGTGTAGGAGGAATAAAACTGGGTGAGGAACAGCCAAACTCAGCTAACAAGGTGAGGTTGCTGAAGACAGTTTACTGTCAAAAGTCATACACCATGGCAAGACTGAGCACAGCAACAAGACACAAGGTAGTTATACTGCATCAGCAAGGTCTCTCCCAGGCAGAAATTTCAAGGCAGACAGGGATTTCCAGATGTGCTGTCCAAGCTCTTTGAAGCACAAAGAAACGGGCAACGTTGAGGACCGTAGACGCAGTGGTCGGCCAAGGAAACTTACTGCAGCAGATGAAAGACACATCATGCTTACTTCCCTTTGCAATCGGAAGATGTCCAGCAGTGCCATCAGCTCAGAATTGGCAGAAAACAGTGGGACCCTGGTACACCCATCTACTGTCCGGAGAAGTCTGGTCAGAAGTGGCCTTCATGGAAGACTTGCGGCCAAAAAGCCATACCTCAGACGTGGAAACAAGGCCAAGCGACTCAACTATGCATGAAAACACAGGAACTGGGATGCAGAAAAATGGCAGCAGGTGCTCTGGACTGATGAGTCAAAATTTGAAATATATTTGTTTTGTGGAGTGATGAAACAAAACTCAAGCTACTTGGTCACACGGATAGTCGTTACGTTTGGAGAAAGTCTGGTGAGGCGTACAAAGAAAAGGACACCATACCTACTGTCAAGCATGGACTATAAAGACATTACATTCGACATTACGTTGTTTCCCTTCCGAATTACATTCGGAAGGGAAACAACGTAGCAGCCGCAGATTGTAAAGGCAGCTGCATTCGTTTACCAAGGGGTCATGCGTGACAGCATATAAGGGGGACAGAGAATCGTAATCGGTTCCTTCACATTGGTTTTTAGTGAGTAAAGAGCTAGAAGGACGGTACACCAATTTTAAGTGAAATCGTGAGTGTTGTGTTTTTGTTTGTTTGTAATTGTCTTGTACTTTACCAGACAGTTAACATAGTTCCGGAGCTGTCGCCAGGGGCCAGCACGAAACCGGACAACACTACACCTTTGTCACAAAAAACCTGTATCACCCACCACAAGCACTACTGCACGCACCCAGGACTGGTGACTGTGTTAGTATATTGTGGGACGAATATTTTGTGTTTATTATTTGGGACTGCAACCCTGTTGTTATATACTCCGTGCACTACACATTGTTCTGTATTGCCGGGGATTATTATTTGGTCATCATACCTGGATAAAAATAAAAAACTGTTCCAAACCAGATTATAAATCTCTGTGTGTTTCATTACTGCACTGCATCACCGCTGCACCTGCACGTACCACTTACCACTTTGCCACACGTGGTGTCAGAACACGGGACTATGGATCACTTGCAGCGCTGCTGGAAGCACTGGACAGCAGACGGGAGGCTGCGGAAAGACAGAGGAGTGGTACACATCGTTGGTGGAGAAAGTCGGTCTGGCGATCCAGAGCACAGTACCAACGGCACCCGTGATGATGGCCGCAAAGGCGAGGGCACTGAATGACGGCAGAGGATGACCCCGAGGCTTACCTGGTTGCTTTTGAGCGGCTGGGTACCACCGCGTCATGGCCCAGAATGTATTGGGCGAGCCAGCTGGTATCCTGCCTGATTGGGGAGACACTCAGGCAGCGTATCGGGCCACTGAAGCCGCCGACTACGACCTGGTAAAGCGAGCCATCCTACGCCGGCTAAACATCACGGGGGAAAAGCACAAGGTACGATTCCGGGAGTACCGAAGATCCCCAGATACACGCCCCAGGGTGGTTGCGCAGTAGTTGTATGACCACATGGTGCACTGGCTAAGCCCCGCTCAGAAAACGGGTCTGCAAATGGGCGAAGCCATAGCAGTGGAGCAATTCTGCCATGTGGTCGGCGCCGAAACCCAGGTATGGATACAGTGCCACAACCCCGCCACCCTGGAGGCAGCAATAAAACTGGCAGAGGATTTTGAGGACTCCCTGGTCTCAGCCCACACCAACCTGGCCACAGCTCCTGTAAACCGGAGCAGCGGCACACCACCTCCTCTCTCTGCTCCACCTACAACACCGGGACCAAGACCTCCTAAATCTCCGGCCTTTATGGCCAACCTTGCCTCCTCTCCATGGAGAACAAAGTTAACCCTCAGCGGGGGTATAGCTGCTACCCCGGCCTCGTTGCCATACCAGCAACGAGACATGAATTTAACCAATGTTCCCTCCTTCTCCCCTATCTGTTTTAGATGCAACAAACCGGGGCACCAGGCCAGATCATGCCCATTGGCAATGGAGTGTGACGTGGTGGCGTGCAGTTGGGTATCTGGAGAGGGTAAACGTGAGGAAAATGGTTAGGAGGGGCCTTGTATTGTTAAAGCAGCTTTAGGCAAGGTGACAAACCACGCATTAGTGGAAACCGGGTGTGAGAAGACCTTAATGCAGCTTTCTTGGGCGGTGTGTCGTGGCAGCCACAAGGCCAGGTGGCGATCTCCTGCGTCCATGGAGATTACGGCGACATACCCCACCCTAAAAGTATATTTATAGGTAGGACCGATATAAAACGCCACCTAGTAGTTGGCGTGGCAGAAAGGCTACCACACCCAATAATTCTGGGTCGAGACTGGCCAAATTATAGAGAATTGTTTAAATTAATGGCAGTCTCGACCGCACACATAAACATGGCAGATAAAAAGAATAGGGAACAAATTGGTGAAGTGTTTCCTTTTGAAGCTGAAATGTTTTCCCCCATTGTCCTAGAAAAACAAATAGAGAGAAGGACTGCAAAATTGTAGGGAGCATCACTAAGACAAGGCTGGGGTCTGGTGGGAGAGCGCTCGAGTGGTGACAAACGCCAGTCAAAAGGAGTCGGAACACAGTGTGACCGAGAGGGCGAGGCTACTGGGCCATCTAGGGTAGATGCTACTCCCGCCCCTCTCAATGTACCGGACATGTGGTACTCAAGCGCGGACATAGTGTGGGGCCAACATAATGACCTGAAACTGGTGCACGCTTGGGGGCAGGTTCGGTCTATTGAAGGTAAGGATGTTGATGGCGCTGTATATCCACACTTCAGTATCAAGGGGCAATACAGGGTAAACCTAGCTGCGGGCACAGGACAGCCTTAACACAATTATTGGTTCCCCCGTCTTGTTGGACCGAGGTGTTGAGGCTGGCGCATGATATCCCTTTTGCGGGGCACCTCAGAGCTGACAAGACAAGGGAGCGGATATTGGCTTGATTCTATTGGGTAGGTCTTCATACTGATGTGTCGAAATATGTAGCCACATGCCCAGACTGCCAGCGAGTAGTGCTGGGTAGAGTGAGCCCCGCCCCTTTGGTTCCACTGCCGATTATTTCCACTCCTTTTGAACGCATTGCAATGGACATAGTGGGCCCTTTGCTACCTTCTGACTCCGGGTATACGCATATTTTGTAGTGGTAGATAATGCAACGCGATACCCAGAGGCAGTTCCACTGAGGTCCACTAGTACCGCTGCAATAGCCACATAGTTAGTGCAGATTATGGCTAGAGTAGGGATCCCCAAAGAGATTTTGACTGATGATGGGACCAACTTCTTGTCTAACACATTACAGCAGGTATATAAAATATTAAAAAATATGTCCCATAAGGACATCTGTTTATCATCCACAGACAGACGGTTTGGTGGAATGATTTAATCAGACCTTGAAGCAGATGCTGAGATGTTTTGTAACACAAGAGCAACAACATTGAAGCGAGAAGCGAGTGGTGCAGTCCTATTGTCATAGTGGCCAAGAAAGACGGCACCAACCGCTTCTGTGTAGATTTCCGGAAGGTAAACTCTATTGCCAAATTCGATGCGTACCGTATGCCTCGGGTTGACAAACTTCTTGGTTGTAAATCTCCCTCCCAACTTGTGAGGGCGTGAAGCAGCGAGAACAGAGTTCTTTGGACGGGCTGGTCTGACAGTTCTTTCCCAGGGTCGGGAAGTCGGCCAGTCTGGATAAAGGCGAGACTCCGTTGCAATAACGCATTGACCCGGAAGGGAAACGACGTGGCAGCTGCAGATTGGAATCTGGAATCGCAATCTGTTCCTTTGTTTTGTTTTGGTTTGTGTTTGTGAACTGAGAAGGACTGTGAGAGACCCCGTAACCACTGTTTCAGTATCGTGAGTGTTTTGTTTGTTTGTCTTTATGTAATTCGTTTGTAAATCACTAGACGGCTAACATGATTCCGGAGCTGTCGCCGAGGGCCAGCACTAGCCGGAACAGCACTGCACTACTGTCACAAAATAAACTGCATCACCCACAACGAGCATGACTGCACGCACCCAGGACTGGTGACCGTGTCGGTATTATTGTGGGGAAGATACGTATTGTTTATTGTTTAGGGTCTAGAAGCCCATTATTGTCTACCCCCTGCAGTACACCTTCCTGTGTATTGCCGGGGGATTATTGTTTATTGGTCCCCAGACCTGGATAAAAATAAAGCACACTTTCCAAACTGGATTACAAGGCTGTCTGATTAATTACTGCACTGCATCACTTCTGCACCTGTTCCCACTCAGCGACTTACAGTTAGTTACTCACAGTAACTAACTTCAACCTGGTAATCATTGAATACCTTTTCTGCCTTGCTTTCAAACAAAGCCTTAACTTGTATGCCAACAATGTTAAATGCTTGGTGGACGAATGTGTTTCTGCTTCCAAGCGCTTCATAGTTTCAACAATTGGCAACACATTTTCAAGCACAGATTGCAACAGGCAGAACAGCTTACAGTAGTTTTATTTTCTTGGGTGTTCACATGGCTCCTATGTCACAATTCTTTCCATTTGCCTCCTAACTCATAAGAAAATCAACAAATGGACGCCTGTGAACAGGCTGGCTGTAGGGGTGACATCAGGCCAGAAAGAAACACACAGACAGGCAGTACTAGTGGGTGAAACTGAGACATTGCGGTGCTCAGTGTTTTATTACACACACAGAAAATAAAAGGTTTGAACAAAACAGAACACGGCACTCAAGGCCAAAATAAAGACAAACAAAACAGACAGTGGACAACACTAAAGTATCGTGCGAGTCCTCTCGCACAAGTAGCATTTGTTTTGCTTTTAATTATTTTCTCCTTCTCTTCTCACAATTATAAAGATACAGATTTGAAAGACAATATATGGAAGTCCGTACGAAGAAACTGGATAAGCCTGGTATGTATTGCCATACATGTTGAAATACTATCAGAGAAGACACTCTAATTTCCACATCATGTTGACGAACATGTACCAGTCTTGATCACAGTTTTGTCAATTTTTAACAGTGTACAGATCTGGCAGTTTTCAAACCTGTAGTATCACCTCTGTGTTGCTTCTGGTGTGTATGTCGCTGCGAAAGTACCTCCTCGTCAATTAAAAAAATCACATCGTGTCTGCAGTGTGGGCAGCCTTTAAGGGCTAAACACACTAAAGCATTTATTCGCTGCGTTCTTTACGGCAGCCGATTCACAGCGATTTTTGTATTCACACATGAGCATTTTTCTCTTCATAAAATGTCCATTGGGACATTTTGGTTATTGTAAAGTGACCTGGAAGGACCTGTGCCGAGTGTTTTGTTTTGTCTATTTGTTACTTGTATCACTAGACAGCTAACATGTTCTGGAGCTGTTACCAGAGGCCAGCACAAACCTGGAACAGCACTTCACTTGTCTCACAGTAACTTGTATTGTACCACAATCACCAATTCATGCACTAAAGGGACTTGTGTATGTGTTTTGTGTTTGATGTGGGGATACACTAACGGGACTATTATTTCGGGACCAGCTTGGGGATTATAAATATAAGTAATACACGCCGCTGTATTACCAGCATTATTATTTACCGTTTGTTTTGCCGTCAGGAACTGGACAAAAACAAATAAAAACAAAACTTTGCACCTGGATTACAATTGTCTGCCTGTTCTTTAATCACCTGCACCCGCATGCTATTAACCACTTTGCCACACGTGGTATCATAACACGGGACTATGGATCAGGCAACACTTTGTCACACATATCTATCTATATCTATATATATGTATAACGTTTTACTGTTGAAAGAAAACACCTACTTGTATATTGTGTTTTTTATCAGCAGAATTTCCACCAATGGGTTGAACTGAAGTAAATCCATCCTCTCTCAGTAAACACTGCAGTTCAGAAACGACATAAACTGCAGTGTAAAGTATTGTGGTTTAATGAAATTAGATCTAATTGGCTACCTCTGTTTTAATTTTATTATTTATTATTTTACATACCGGTATTTTTTAAGCAGGTCAGTGGTATTTTACTATAGTGAACCCGCATTCATCCCCTTTTTTCTCTCCTTCATCGGAAAAACAATGCGACTGCCTGCACCCGTATAGCCTCCAAATGTAGACGGACTCTGTGGAAATCGCAGCGTTTTTCGACCAGAAACTGAACCTCTTTCGATTTTTTTTTTTTTTTTTTTTTCGCAGAGTTTTTCTAATAAACGTTGTAGTGTGACTAGCCCTTTACAGTGGCGGGAGAAACTCCGCAAACCAATCAACAAAAAAGGTCACAACCATTTAGAGCCCGGGGAAGATACAATCAAAACAAAATATATTACACATTATAACTAAATAAAATATTACAATATTTAAGGCACTATTTTACAGTATTCGTTAAAATAAATAAAGCGCGTCTTAAACATTTTGGATAGTGCTCCCCCCCACCCCCTTCTATCAGTGTGGCGACTACACAAATGTCAACGTCACACACTCTAAATTGTATACTGTCTTTGGAGGGGGGAGGATTTTACTGAGCTTTCCTACTGTTAGCTGCTTTTACAGCATACAACAGTAAAACATTTTAAGGGTCATTACTGGTCAAAATATTTTTGCTTTATACATACAGATTTTACTCAAGATTCCTTTGCGCATTGAAAGTCACGTACAGCCTCCAACCAGTCGTTATGAGTCAGTTGGGTAATTTATTAAGCCTTAAAACAATCTGCATACTATTTTTCATGTTGATGCTTTATAAATGATGTCTCAATGATTTCATAATAATGTTAAAGATATACAAAATACACATATTTTAAAACGGGATACTTAAACTGCATGCTCAACACTTCTCTTTTGTCTACATACAATTAATTGGATGCCACCTTCTGTTTGACCTCATAAAGTTATTTCTTAAATAATAATAATCTCACAAACTCGCAAATAGAAGTCTAAATTGGCAAAAAGGTAACCGGTTTGCTGCGGGATCTGTCTACTTACTCACCCTGGAGCGTCGCTGATTATTATGTGGATTACATCTGCTTTTTCATCAGGACTCAATCAAAGATTTAATCATTCCCTGGTGTACTCGTGTTGAGGTTTTAGCAGGTGAATGCTGCCAGATTTGAGGTTAAGCTGCTGGAGATCAGACCCTGCAGTAAAAATCAGCAGCTTCTATTTAATTTTCGTCACAGTTCTTGCAACAGGGGCAAATTATCTCAGTTTTGCCTAGATATCTACTTTAACCCTGGTGTGCACCAAAATAAGTAAACGACTTGTAAGACAATTTGAAGAGATAAATAGTTCTGTGTAAGCGATGATGGGATAAAGGATGAAGACAAAAGTTCACTCTGAGCTGGTCTGTTGTGAGAAAAAAATAATTTGCTAAGCAGAATGTACAAGTAAATAGAGGGGGGATACATCCAGATTTGAAAGCGGTTCAGAAACAACGAGGACTGGCAACTTATCAGCATGAATTCAAGGGAAAATGGAGATCTGTGTTAATTTCGACTCAAGAGTGTTTACCATGGATACTAGGACTGGACTGTTATTTTCCGTCTTTTACTTTATTTCAGAGTTTTGTCTGAGTTCACAGCAAGTCCTTAGAGTCGGTAAGTCTCGTACTCTGTTGCAGATTGTTTGTAGTTTAAATGTACTATTACACATTTTTATTGTTTTTCTTATTTTTGTAAATCTCAATGATTTGTTTGCTAAACGGTAACGTTACAAGTTAAGAGCTTCGGATACGGTTTATAATTGATTTTTGCATTGCCAATTCCATCTCTTGTTTGAAAGAAACACATCTGTTCCTCACGACCCCTCAACAATTACAATTTATGCATTCATGAACAAGGGCTGTATACAAAGTGTGCAATAGCAGAACATGTTTTTGTTGGTAAGTAATACAATAGGTACAACATCTGCAATTTAATATACTGGCAATTAAGAATATGTTAATTAAAAAGTAAAACACAGGCTACCGTCGTGTTTCAAACGACTATACATTAGGAAACTGTATTTCTATCTAAAAGGAATTGGTGGATTAAGGCTTGTATTAAAAAAAAAGTATATAGTAAATTGGTTCCACAGTCATAATTTGGTATGAGAGATGTTTGGGTTGCTATGGCGCTATCGTATTTTACCATCCCAGGAATCTGTCTTTCGGTCCGCAATGACCATGTAATGCAATCCAGAAATTATTTTAAATACATTGAGTGTGAATTTGCTTTCAAGAACACTTTAGTGTGGCTGCGAGGGTTTATCTGATAACAACCAACAAGGAAGATAGATGCAATTCTGACCTTTCTAGTTGTGTTTACGGATTAAATATACAATATAGTTTTTTTTTTTTTTATTTAATATACATGTGGGGATGTATTAAAACTGATGACAAAAAAGGAATGCCGATAGAAAACAACGGAATGACCATATGGTTCACTGGTTTTGGTGTATTTTCGGTATTTCAAGGCTGTCCATAGAAAACTGCTGGCATACCCTGACATTCCATTTTTGGTTTGTGTGGTACACGGCCTACTATTGTGTGTAAAGGGAATTAAGATTAGTTAAATGGGTTTTACCGTTACAAGCTGTCAAAATTTATTTGTACTTGGTTAACTGCATTTTCGGTATTCCAGGGCTGTCCTTTCATGTCATTGCACTTTTAGGTTATTTATTAGACTTCCTACTATTACTGGAAGTAGGGGCTTTTTGATCAGTTTTAAAGATGTATGCTGTCATTCTTTTTTGTCAGTTGTTTTCTATGGGCATACCTTTTTTTGTTTTACTACATCCCATACGTGTGAACATTAGATAATTATTATATTAAATACACCATGTAGCCTAGTTTTGCCAACACTGTTTTGTCTAGCTATAGAAAATTGATAGAAAGTTAGTTACTGTAAATGTTTACAATCCATACATTTGTTAGGTGGTTTTATCACACTATTAACTATACTGTTGCTTTTCACAAGCATGGCTAAGAGGAGCCTCTGCCACTGCTGTCTTAATATAAATTGATATTTTGGTTTTATATAGGTTCTAAATCATTTGGTATTTAAGAAATTCTTCTGAACCACAGTTAATAAACTTATAACAAATAGTATGTATTAATACACATTACACACAAAAACAAAGTTTTTTTTGTATTTAACTCTGGATACTATTGTACCTTAAATAGTATTCAGATTGGATTTTATTGAACACTTAAACCACTGTTGCCAATAATTTGTATCGTCCAAGGGTCTGACAGAACAGTACCTTTTCGAAGAAAGACAATTTTGTTTTCTTAGCAGTGTGTTCGCAAGGAGATCGTTAAACAACTATTTGAAACAAGCAAAGCATTTGAACTATCGCAGAATGCAAAGTCACTGTGCAGTCACTCGAATCACTTTCGTTAGTACAGCACTGATTATTCTTGTCCGCTTTCCACCTCATATAGCTTTATCTGTCTTATTTCTTAATCTTTCCAAATGTTCTATTGCCATTCAGTGCCCCTTAATCTGTTACACATAGATCACCCACTGCAGAATCTAAACTGCTGCATATGGCCTGGGCTTCAATTAACATTTTCCATTTGCTCATTGAGGACATTCCTGTCACTGATTTTGATTAGACTATATCCTTCATGATCTGAGCTGGTAATAATGGTAAATATTTTCCACCAAGCAGTTTATTAAACAGCAACTAAGCTTCTTTACCCAGAAAGGATTTATTTGACTTCCTCCCCAGATTGTGGTAATGCAGAAATCCCATCCATGCACTGATAGTCTGGTTATTTAGACTGGTAGTTTTCTGTTCTGTTGTATAGTTATCCCACCACAAAACTATTCAGTTGGTGCTGAGGTATATAGGGTTGCCACCTTCTCCACAGACTAAACCCGGACATATTTCTCGGTCAGCCTAGCTCTATCAAAACTGCAGTATATTGTAATACAGTTTAACACAATTCCATCAGATCGCGGTACAGATCAATAATCGTGCAGTATATACAGTATTGTGCTCTTGAGATTTCTAGTAGTTGAACTCGATGTTGAATTCAGTTCTGTTTTCAAGTAGCCTAAAATTACATGTAGATGAATGCAGTTTTCATTATTGTGCATTTAAAGATGTTAAAACTGATGGTTCTGTGATTTTGTATAAATATTTCATGAACAATCGGTTATCAATTAAGCGTGTTACACAATAATAAGAATAACCTATTTCAGATATATTTACACACTTAAATGGAGATTACACAAGCGGGTTCAGTCCTTGCATAAAATATTACTTTACCGTTAACAGAATGCATTATGCTACATTAATTAGTTTATTGAACTTCAATATGAAATCGCTGAACCATCAGTTTATACCATATTTAAATGCACAACAACGAAAACTGCATTCATCTACCTATAATTTTAGTCTGCATGAAAACTGAACACAAATCTTTAGACGTACCTTACACATTGTTAATGCTGTGCTCTTTTTTGCACAGCATAGTCCTTTAGTACAGTCGCTTAGATTAACCGGTTAGCTGTCACTCGCTGGAGTTGATTTTACAGGAACAAAAAATCTACAGATTCCAGTTACTGATGTTTTTTTTTTTATCCCCATACATGATACTCTTCTCTACTAAATGTCATCCATTGTTTTAATTACGAGTCTATAACGAAAGATGTTAAACATTTGTATACATACATACTGTATATAATTCTTATTAGTACTGTGTTTTGAAACAAACGATTGAAAATGCACATTGTCTTAATTGGTAACATGCAAGTAAGTTTTCTTAAAAGGAAAAAAAAAAACGTGGTCAAATCACGTCAAAGTGTGCACGCTCACCAGGGGTGCAGAGTAGGAACCGGGTCAAACCCAGACAGGTGCCAACCCTAGAGGTACATATTCCAAGACAGGTGAATAATGACTTCAGTTTGAGGTGGTCCTATTCTCTGTGTTCTCCCAAAACACTGCCAGTATTTGTAACGTATTGAAATGGCTTTCCTTGGTCATAAATTAAAGATTAAATCAAGGTTAATTTACCAGACTGTTAATTTATTTTAAACTATACACATTTGAAAGCAACATGTAATGACAGTGGCTTGTTTTTTTGCAACTGCCAACATTTATTTCAAGCTAAAATTATTCAATCTGGTGCAACTATTGCTAACGAATCCAGATGTCTTTGGCAAGGCAGTTTATTGGTTTTCAATATTCAACTCTGTTGGAAAATCTGTCTTCTAACAGCTATTTGTTATATATCTAGTAAATCATAAGTCTTTGGCACCTGAGGCACAGACAGATCATGAAGAGCTTCCTTCAAAGGTTTTAAGCTCAATGCATACTAGACATTTATATGCTATAAGACCACTTCTCCACTCGGCCACGTAATGGCTTTTAATAAGGACCTTTTTTGTAAATCTTTTTACTATAAAAAATAAAGCTGGGTGTCCCTTGATTATGAATTATACTGTAGTTGTTTACCAGTAAACAGAACTGTTCTACTCGTATTGCCTTATTACCTTAAGCTCCAAGGTGTTATCTGCAAGCTGTTTACCCCAATTTCATTAAACATTTCACAGTGCACCTTTTTATGATCATATCATCATTTGTGTGGTCTGTTTATCATCTTTTTTATTTGTATAATCTTGTTTGGCTAAAGCAGGTGTGGCAGTAGACAGTGGGATAGTAGTGGTTTTTTTTTTTTTTTTTTTTTTTTTTTTTTTTTAAAAAGTATACTCGGGGCCTGATCAGCTTAAATAGGTAGCTTCCAAAGTAATTTGTATTATATACTTTCGCTGCATCTGTCTTGCTTGGTTTGACCTGAAGAATTCTCACTGCCTGGCATTGAACGGACACCCTGTGGCAGGGCAGAAGAAAGCCCTGCATGTAAATAGGGGGCCGGGCAAAGCGCTGCTGATAAATGTGTTGTATTGTTTGTTTATTAAGAACGTGTGACTGAATGTATTATGATTTAAAAAATCTATATTGTTTTGAAAACAAATGTGTTATTGTGGGTTGATTTAAAAAGGAATGGGCTATTGTTATGATTTAAAATGTATTTTATGTTTATTTAAAATGAGTTTTTATGTTTATTTAAAATGTTGGCCATGTGCGTTTGGGTGGGTGTTCAAAGAGGATGAACGAGAGTGAGATGGTAGAAAATCTAAAATGAAAGTAAAAAGTAAACAACTGCTGCATGTGCTGGAAAGCACCAGCACAGTACTTGTTGGTGTTTTGTTTTGTGTTGTGAGATTCTGTTTTTGTTTAAACCTTTATTTTGCTCGGTGAGCTGTGTGTTTTTGTGAAATTGTTTTGTTTAAATACACGTGCACCAGCACTCGTAATACCTGCATCTGTGTCAACTTCCTGGTCTGTAATGTCATCACCACTCAGCCAACCTGTCACACACCCTTATTACATTCCAGTGTTGTGACAATGTGATATGGCAGGCATGCTGGTGTCTGGAATAAGGTTTAAACTTGATCCAAGATAGTACTTTTGACGTACCTGAGATGACTTGTATTAAACCTGCACAATTTGAATGAAGTACTGGTGAATTTGGTAAATTGTGTTACATTGCATGTGCTGTCCCATCTGAGGTGTCTTATGCAGTGGTGGGAAAGCAAAATTGTGGACACTTGCATTTGATCTTGGAGCACATACTTCAACTGATAAAATAATGCCATAGCAATATACAACATGTAAGAACATGTATAGTTGTTGTAAGAACTGGTTTGAAATACTGAATAAGCTAAAATACAAGACAAGTTTTGTTTATAGTCATAATTTAAGAGCGTTCAAATGAGCCCCCCCCCCTTGACCAGTCATTGAGTGCATTAAAGGGGGAGTTTCCATGTGTGGTTATTTACACGTGAAGTGCGATGCGCGTGCACGTTTGGGAAAACAGCTAGAGGATCAGGTTTATGGCTGAAAATAAAACCTAAATGTATAGGATCATATTTCATTTGGCTTAAGCAATGTCTCAAGGAAAAAAATAGAACACTCCACCGTTGTTAGCAAAGTATGCTAGTTATTTATTGATTAGAGAGATATGTCCAGGTTGTTTTACCAAACCAGTTAGCATATTAACTTACTAAAAATAGACAGATTCTAGAATCCTTAGTGCTGGGACAAATATTCAAACTTTTTTTTTTATGTATTAGGATACAAAAATCAGATGGGTTCATATTTGTGAAAAATGACATAACTTTAAGTAAGCAAACCAAATTACGTGTGTGCACACATGCATAGTGATCTCCTATGGAAGGCCGTCTGGGTCAAAGCGTTGTGCTGCTTTATTTAGAGAGAGTCAGAATCTCATGGGACAAAGGCAAGCACATCATTCTGAAAGTTCTCGCTTAAACAGTGCGCAACTCATTGGAAATGTTGTGTAGTGATTTATGTATAGATTGTGTATTTTTTGTTGCGATTTTATGTGAAATGTAATAAACGAGAACCAAAATGATGAGTTTTTTCCTCTTCATTTTACAGCACCATTTCCATATTTGTTTTGAAGTGTGTAAAGTTAAATTTCAGTTTTTGTTTGCTTGTTCAACTACCAAAAAGGCACAAGTAAACTTCATATTATTGCTTTCTGAAAATGTGTCTGGCCATTGTTTACTGTGAAGAAACAGCAATGGGAAGGAATGAAAAAAAAAAAGTAAAATAAAATGCGGTGTCAATTTTGTGTTTTATTTTGGGAATAAACAAAGCAATGTTTAACTTGAACTGTTATTTGGCATCCTTTGTTTTGTTAAGGTCTTGCTGTAAAAAAAGGCACACAGGGGTCACGCCCCTCTGCTGCTATGCTGTCTCTGCCTGCGTTCAGCAAAATATAATGGCTTTTATTACTTTTTGAAAACTAACAAATATCCACACGAATATTTAAGTTGAGCAAATATCTGAACGTGAAAATCCCATGTTTGTCCCAAATTTTAAAAATCCCTATTGAAGATGGTCCTTCCACTGATCCAATTAAATTTTTCAGAACTAGCCGACACAAATGTAATTATCTCAGACTTTATTTTTATTTATTTTCTCAGATTTACTTTTTAGAATATTGGTTTATTTAAAATTACCCAGTCCAGTGCATTTGTTAGTTGTGATTTGTGTGGCTATAAAGACAAAAGGAGCGGTGCTCATTAAACAATGTGGACGCGGAAGTGATGGTCAGCTATTTAAGGGCCTGGGACTAAAGAAAACAAACCCCCCAGTCAATTGCTGACAAGTAAAAAGTCCAAGGGTCCAAACCACAGCTCCGCAATCCATAACCCTGTCAGCCCTGCCCTGTCCAGCTCTACCCTATTTCTCATGGAAAGTGCCCCTATTTTACTCTATAGCATTTGTTTCTTGCTTGAAATACACAACAATCCAGCGGCAGAAGGGGCAGTCAGGTATACGATTGTGCTGAAGTGTTCAAATAGTTCCTGAGCCAAGCTACATTCCCAAGATGACAGTAAGCCTTCCCTTCAAGGTTAGACAGGCCCTCTGGCATGACTCCATCCACTGGACTGTATTTGGGGCACCCTTCCGTGTGAGGTCCGTCAAGGGGGCGGCTATCGAGGCAAGACTTCTAGTAATAGCCAGCCAAGCCCAAGAAGGAGTGCACCTGGGTTTTAGTCTTAGAGATTGGACAATCGGCCAAGGCCTGGACCTTTACAATCAGCAGTCTGATTTGTCCTTCCCCCAATTAACCCAAACACTCTGACTCTCTCTTCCCAATTGCACACTTCAGGTTAGCAGTGAGCCCGACCTCCCGCAAGGATTGCAACACGGCCGCTATCGTATATAGATGACTCGACCAAGCCACGATGTTTTCTGAAAGCTGTTTGTTTTACATTCTGTTTAGCAACCTCTGCAGTAGCCTTTCGTTTGATGTGAGATTCTGAAGCCAAGTGCTCGATTTTGTATTTTCTCCAAGTCACATTAAGATGTGCAAAACCATTTGCCTCCATCTGCATGTAAAGTTTCTTTGGGAAGTTTCTTGACACAATCCGCAACCAGAATATACTTTGCTTTTCTTGCTTTATTGTCCATTTTTGGTATTTTACCTCCAATGCTGAAAACTAGATTTTAGCAACCTAAATCAAAATAACAATGCAGCAATGACTTTGTTCCACCTCCTACTGTACAGTACAGATCACAGAAAAGCCACTACAGACACACTGATAGGCTGATTTTTGTTGTCATGTGAACAATAAACAAGAACGTTAACCGCTTTGGAGTATTTTTTTTTAAATTGTTTTTGCCTAAGGACTTTTTTATTTTATTTGCCAATGCAATGCACACAGGACTGTGAAGGGATGTGCTGTAGGTCATTTAAATGAGGTTTCTTTTTTTTTCTCTCTCTCGGTGGGGGGGGGGGGGGGGGGGGTTGGGGGTGCAGACACACTCGAATGCGCATTTAGTGTATCAAAAATGTAACTTTCCATGAATTAACCATGCATAAACCACCATGTAATCAACGCTAAAAAAAGGGGAACATCCCCACTCGTGGATCATTTTAATTAGCAGTTCTTAAACTATAAATAGCCTGGCTAAACGGACAGAAGGACAGCAGGACGGGCGAGGAGAAGAGGGAATGGGCTCGCCCCAGGTTTGGCTGCCGGAGCTGGGCTGAAGCGAAGCTGTATAGGGAATTGGGGCACATGCTGTAGGAGCGTGTGGCAGTGTGACCCCGCCTTGTGCGTATTGTTTGTTTATATGTTGCATGTAGTGTGTTAAATGTTGGTGTATAGTCATTGGTACACAGGATATAAATGGGTCTGTGTAGCACGTGTGATAAAATGTATATTTGTATTTAGCCACGAGGGTTGCACATCACTTCACGTGCTGATTAAAATGTAATACTATTTGAGCACAGGGAAGGACACGCAATTAATCCGTGTGCAGTTGTACCGAGATTCTAATTGAATGATTGATTAGCAATCGAGTCTCGGTATAACTGCATAAAAGATGCACATTGTCACTCAGCCAGGGTTGGGTATACGGGGAGACAGAGAGGAGACAATCTAAAAATAACAATTGCTAAAACGTGCTGGATTAGCCAGCACGACACTTACTTGTTTGTCTGTTGGTTTGTTTGGCCCTTGTGCCTGTTTGTTTTGTGGTTTGTATAAAACCCTTCATTTCATTATTATTTAAGAAACCGAGCGCTTTCGCGTCTCTGTTTTAACCCACAGCTGCTGTGTGTTTGTGTTCTTCCGGGACGGTGACGTCACCACTGCAGCCATCCTGCGTTATATCCGAGGCGCATTATAATCGAGAGCCTTCTAGTGAGGGAGCATTGTAGTCCGGTATGCGTTGGCCCCTAAAATGGTGAATTTAGCGGTGACCCCTCAATTTCCTGGTTTTCGATAGATCCATAATTTTGAGCTTTAGCATTACTTTCATCATCAGCTGTTAGCTGTTGCAATTATATCAAACATATACATTTAGTGTTAGCAACTTTCTGTAGAATGGTTTTTGGTATAAAAGACATCCTATACTAGTTATATTTTTGTGAGTTTCCTCTAAGTTAGCATACTGTTATACTTTTTTTTTCATTTAAAATTGCGAAGACCCTGAAATACTTCTATCTGTGCAGGCACAGCAAAACAAATTAGCAAAGTTAATAAATAATTCGTATCCGACAGTGAATGGTATTGAAATCGAGCACTGTCCCATGGTAGTTGAGGTACTTGCAGGCTTCTTTAATTCATCTGCATCAGCTCATTGCGTTTCTGCATGGGTGGCAGAATTGACCATTTAGCATGAGTTAAATGCCACTCCATGCATGAATTTTTGCTGGAAACTGGGACTAAACTGCAACATGCATTACTTTTTGTTTTTGGCAATCAAATACAAAGTGTTGTGATCCAGCATTTAAACTAATACTTTAAAGTGAAACTTGGTATGTATATGAAATATCAGAGGTATCTTTTAAAAAAAAAAAAAAAACCTGACTTCATGTGACAGAGTGGTTGCCGTGCGCCAGTGTGGTGACGTCACGGACCAGGAACACAAAACGAAAACAATGAATGGTGGGTGAAACTGAAGCGCAATGGCACTCAGTCTGTTTATTAAATAACAACAAAAACAAAAGATTTTAACAAAACACCAACAAAAAGGGCACAAGGGCCAAACTAACAAACCATTAAAACCAGTAGTATGCTGGTTGTGAATCCAGCTTACGTAGCAATTGTTTATTTCTATTCTCCACAGACTTGCGTCTCTCCTCTGACGCGCTCCACCGAGCGCAGACAGCTGCAGGCTTTTATATTCTGGCTGAGGGGTTAACTAGCTATTAATTATCCTATTACCCCTCGGCCATAGTCTGCACGAGTTTAATAAGTCTGCGTGACTGTCAGCTTGTTAAATAAATCAGTAGCTGATCAGTCACGCATCCTCACAAGGTTTTTAAACTTTATAAATATATATATATATATATATATATATATATATATATATATATATATATAATTATATATATATATATATATATATATATATATATATATATATATAAACAAATATCGGCTTTCGCCATCATATAAACATATAAATCATAATATAAATAAACAAAGGGGCGGGACACTGCCACACTTCAATATAGCTATCACTCTTGTGTTCCCTTATAAAATTTCTCCATAGTAAAATATAGCTAGGGCTTCGGTTCTGTTTTTATTAATTTCATTTTTCGGTGCTTATTTTTAGTTATTTTCCAGTTATATATACTGAGCATCAAAAGAAATGTATCACGTATAGTGGATAAAACTCACTAGATGTAATTGAAAAATGACAAACTGTTTTAGAGCAGGTGCAGTGACTTTTTATTGTAACTGCATTAGGGCACCGTTCGCTGCCCTAGTCCAGCCTCCAACATGCCGATTGCACGAAGGCGCTGCTCTCTTGACAGACGTGGCATGTTTTTTTCTGTGATTCTTTTATTGCTTTTATTCAAGCATGCAATTCAACAGCTGAAATCACTCCATATCCAGTGTCCAATCAACTGTCTCACTAATTAGGTGATTAAGTGCATATGCTTGTCATAGTCACTCAAGCGTGTCATGGTCAAGGATGGATGTTATAATAGTGAAATAAATATTATAGTGAAGTTTCTTTTGATGCTCGGTATATATATATATATTGCTTTTGCTTTTTATGTACTGAATGAAAATATTGTTTTCCGTTACTTTCGTGTTTTCTGTCGCTATGTATAGTAACTTGACAGTACTTGCACACTTTCAATTGTACCTTATTTCCTTTGCTGTCTTCCACAACGAAATCCTTATGATCACGGGCATATTCTGTGTTTAAGTATTTTTTTTTACATTTCGCCACAATTTGCAGTTCTGTTTTAAATTCCATGAGCGTGTAAATACTCCCTATTGAACTGGAATATAGCTTTTAAATCTCGCGAGCAAGAACAATCCTCAGTTTCTTGTAATCCTTGTTTTAAAGTCTTGCAAGCGTGTTTAAATGTAGGAATTTGCTGCCACTTAGTAGTTGGGGTGGGTTTAATTATTCAGAATGAATCAATGCAAGATACAAATCAGGAAGGCGAGACATTGCCCAACTGCACTGCACAAGTTACTCATTTTAGTTATTTTTTCACAGGGAAAGGGGTTAAGTAAGCTGGAATTGAGTAACCATTTCCAGTGTCTTATTGGATATAACCGATTTTCATTTTTTTTGTATGGGGAAGGGGGGGGGGGGGGGAGAGACTCGGAAGCCTAAATATAGCCTATTGAAAACATGGTAAGCAGAGAGGTAGAGTAAAGCACAGCAAACCAGAGGTATGGTAAAACATGGCGAACCATGGTACAATATGGTAAACTAACAGTATAATCATGAGAACTGCAAAATGATCTTGCAACTAAGGGTTACCTCCCAAGTGCATTTGGTTACACCATTAACCTGTCCACATGCAACACTCTGTTTACACTGGATATAAGAAATACCACATACTGCAGAACAAACTGTGGAACTTCTCCTTTCTGCTTGAAGTAGGGTGTAGCAATGCAATAGGACAATGGTTACACTCTGTTGTACCAAATGTACTTAGACAGACATGATTCTGAGGGCTACAGTATATTGAGGCTACAGTGGAGCTTTAAATTTGAGTTTTAAAAAGTACAAAGTAAATCTAAAGAAGACATTAGTTAAGGAAAGTCTGACATCATTCTTGCATGTACAGTACTGTGCAAAAGTTTTAGGCAGGTGTGAAAAAATGCTGTAAAGTAAGAATGCTTTCAAAAATAGACATGTTAATAGTTTATATTTATCAATTAACAAAATGCAAAGTGAGTGAACAGAAGAGAAATCTACATCAAATCCATATTTGGTGTGACCACCCTTTGCCTTCAAAACAGCATCAATTCTTCTAGGTACACTTGCACACAGTTTTTGAAGGAACTCGGCAGGTAGGTTGGCCCAAACATCTTGGAGAACTAACCACAGTTGTTCTGTGGATTTAGGCAGCCTCAGTTGCTTCTCTCTCTTCATGTAATCCCAGACAGACTCGATGTTGAGATCAGGGCTATGTGGGGGCCATAACATCACTTCCAGGACTCCTTGTTCTTTTTTACGCTGAAGATAGTTCTTATTGACTTTCGCTGTATGTTTGGGGTCGTTGTCATGCTGCAGAATAAATTTGGGGCCAATCAGATGCCTCCCTGATGGTATTGCATGATGGATAAGTATCTGCCTGTACTTCTCAGCATTGAGGAGACCATTCATTCTGACCAAATCCCCAACTCCATTTGCAGAAATGCAGCCCCAAACTTGCAAGGAACCTCCACCATGCTTCACTGTTGCCTGCAGACACTCATTTGTGTACCGCTTTCCAGCCCTTCGGCGAACAAACTGCCTTCTGCTACAGCCAAATATTTCACATTTTGACTCATCAGTCCAGAGCACCTGCTGCCATTTTTCTGCACCCCAGTTCCTGTGTTTTCGTGCATAGTTGAGTCGCTTGGCCTTGTTTCCACGTCAGAGGTATGGCTTTTTGGCCGCAAGTCTTCCATGAAGGCCACTTCTGACCAGACTTCTCCGGACAGTAGATGGGTGTACCAGGGTCTCACTGTTTTCTGCCAATTCTGACCTGATGGCACTGCTGGACATCTTCCGATTGCGAAGGGAAGTAAGCATGATGTGTCTTTCATCTGCTGCAGTAAGTTTCCTTGGCCGACCACTGCGTCTACGGTCCTCAACGTTGCCCGTTTCTTTGTGCTTCTTCAAAAGAGCTTGGACAGCACATCTGGAAATCCCTGTCTGCCTTGAAATTTCTGCCTGGGATAGACCTTGCTGATGCAGTATAACTACCTTGTGTCTTGTTGCTGTGCTCAGTCTTGCCATGGTGTATGACTTTTGACAGTAAACTGTCTTCAGCAACCTCACCTTGTTAGCTGAGTTTGGCTGTTCCTCACCCAGTTTTATTCCTCCTACACAGCTGTTTCTGTTTCAGTTAATGATTGTGTTTCAACCTACATATTGAATTGATGAGCATTAGCACCTGTTTGGTATAATTGTTTAATCATACACCTGACTATATGCCTACAAAATCCCTGACTGTGTGCAAGTGTTCCTAGAAGAATTGATGCTGTTTTGAAGGCAAAGGGTGGTCACACCAAATATGGATTTGATTTAGATTTTTCTTCTGTTCACTCACTTTGCATTTAGTTAATTGATAAATATAATAATCTAACATGTCTATTTTTGAAAGCATTCTTACTTTACAGCATTTTTTCACACCTGCCTAAAACTTTTGCACAGTACTGTGTATATATACTGTAGAGAAGTTGCTCTTGGTTCTGTTTATTAAGAACAGAAAAAAGTGACCATTTGCCAGTTGGTTTCTGTGTGTGTCTGATCCATGTTTTAAAGGTAGACATTCCAGGGACATTGATTTTGCTTACACCGCTATTTAGCATGGTCATTTTAATCTGCATATCCTATGCACATTTACTGTGCTTGAACCATGTTTTCTACAGGTTTAACATGTTTTCTACAGGTTTAACATGTGATATAACCTGCTTTTCTGTGCTTTCACTTTGCTTTTGATGTGGTTTACTACACTTTGCTGTTAGACATAGGGGTAAGTTCAGTTAATACAATTACAAATACATCAGTCCTTATAATTACTAAATAGGATGCTGCCTGGCATTTTACACACTTTTACAGAAAAAAAAAAACACTAGAGACTTGCATGCGCTGTTAAATGTTTATTTTTCATAACCTTGGTTCTCTAATTTATAAATATCTCAGTGGTGCTGTTTTGAGGCGGCCCCGTTTATATCAATTGAACAGACCCCATAGAGGTGATAGGAACACAAATAAATGAGTTTGCTCAATCATTATTACCAGCAAGTGTCACTATCTATTTAATTACTTTATTAAATCAATTTCTATTTGTTTTGTTTGCTGCTGTTTGACTTGTATACATTTATATTTCTTGTTGTATAGTTTGGAACATACTCATAAAACATTAGCTTGCCTCTATATACATTGCATTCATTTAAACAGCCATTTCTTTTTCACTGTCTTTAAAAATATCTGGAATCAGTGGTGCTGTCAAGTGTCGCCTGTGAGTCTGTAAGCTCAGAACCACCCCATATCATGTAAAGGCTCCAGAGTAAAAGCTCAGTGTTAATGACAATTCTTTTATTGGTGATTGTAGCGAACGAAATAGCTCCATATATTTTACATGTTATGCACATCCATTCACTGTGTAGATCTCAAATGTATAGTTTTTAATGAAATCTGTTTTAGCAAATACGATTTAAGAAATTTGTCTGCAGGCCTTGCTTTTGTTTGTTCTTACTTTCATTTCACTAATTATTATTTTATTATTATTTAGTTATTTAGCAGACACTTATCCAAAGCGACTTACAGAAATTAAACAAAATATAACAACATATAAATTAGTCTTAAATTGGAAAAAATAGAAAAAGAGAGAGAGAAATGACAGATGGAAAGACATAGCAGACATTATAAAAGCAAATGAAGAATTAGATATTTCAAATACACTTGCATTTGAAACAAAACACCACCCTGTGCCACCTGTAACCACAGCCCCAAAACAACCAGGGTCCTTTCCTTCAGTGCCTTTTTTTCCCGTCGGTAATCAAAAAACTGTTTGGCATGCTTTGCATTCATTAAGATGCTTGACCATGAAGACACTACTGTGGTAAAATGACCGAGACATGTAAGTGTAACAGATTCCCTGGAAGGCAAGACAAACAACCTGAGGATTTTCTGTGACCTAGTGCAGTACCAGATGGTGTGTTTCAAAATACAAATGCACAAGGATGCATTCTGAAGGTCACACTCTATAATGATAGACAATTGAAGGCCTTTACCATTAACATTTGCTTAGAATGGCGCTTGAGCAAAGTTGAAGTTATGGCATAATAATTACATTGGTTGCTCGTTAAGATACAGTATGACGTTATTCTCTAGCCATTATTATGCAGAAAGCTTATAATTCTTTATCAGGTAGTGTACTTTTAGATGGAACAGTTACTAAATTGAATTTTGGAGAACACTGGTACATTTTATGAAGAAAATCATGTGGTTTGGACAGCCCTCAAGATTGGAGCACATTAGAGAAAAGTATAATATTCAGCTTGGTTACCCAGTCTGATACAGGTAGGTCAACTACTTCCACAATGAGATGGAAGAGTACATCAATACTATAACTCTCAACCAGTGCTGCTTGTTGTGCAGGTAGAAACTAGAAACTCACAAACAGTTACTGTCAAAGATCTTGAAAGTGCACTGTAAGGGCATATTCTTAAAACAAATTAGATTATTTTTGCCCTGATAATATCATAGGTGATTGAAACCAGCTGAATTTGAGACTGGTGCTAAACTAGAAGAGAAACTGTGAGATGTGAAAATACTGGCTTGCCCCATATGGTGCTGTACAATAGCCGATTGAAAAGCACTGGATCCCTGCAAAGTTGTAGCATAAACAAAACAAAAAACAAATCGCAAGAAAGGAAGTCAATTCAATTAAACAAGTAGGTCTGGTCAGAGCTCAAGTGTGTCGACAGGTTTTCTGAACAAAAGAGAAATCTCTCTGGAATCATTCCATGCGAATAGGTGTATCAATTACATGAAACAACTAAACCAATACATGTGGCTAAGTATACACTGAAACACTTTCAGAGTACAACAGATACGCCCTGCGTGTGGACATCAAAAAATTAATTATATGACAACTTGATCCTAATCTTAACAGTTTGCGTGAATTAATATACAATGGTTGAAAGGATGCAATAGATGATTTATGGGTGGGCTTTGCAGCTGCAGTTTCACTCAACAGTAATAAAACAGATGATAAGGATTCATGAATCATGAGGACAGTGGAGCTTGGACTCTGAAAACTAATGAACCGAGTGCAGATTCATATTCAAGCTATAAACATAACCTAATGCAGGCAGTTCATATAATCCCAATAATCTTGATAAATCATGTAGACTGCACGTTGACAACAGCACAGTTTATATTATCAGCTCAAAGACGTGTACTACTTTGCACAGCCACTGGCAGCACTTCTCCCCTAAGAAAAAATATTGATATTAAAGCATATTTATAGAGGTGTGCAGATACTCAGTAATTCCCTTGAAAATGTGTGTAGGGTGTTTTTTTTTTTTTTTTTTTAAATAAATCCCAGCCATTTAAACTAAAATGCTGCAGATTAGGTGTAAATAGACAAGGGCACATTCTTTGAGTTGGTCTCAGAACCACTTTCTACCTGAAGCAATGGCCACTGCTGAAGAAAAATGCACCTACTTTTTATCCATAGGTTTTAGTTAAATACAATAATTTTATAACTGCTCTTATCTGTAATGTGATTTTGTACTGGGATATATTTTGTAACAACTAAGTCGTCCTGGATAAGGGCATCTGCTAAGAAATAAATAATAATAATAAAGTGCTTGAAGTCTGTGCTTTGTCATTGTTGGTCTAAAACTATCCCTCATTAGACCTACTCTTTAAAAAATGTTTGTTTTTTCCATGTATTCGGAGTGCTAGATGCTATCAGTGATTGAAGATCTAATTTCTGTAATGCATTTTAATGAAAAAACAAACTTGTAAGAAGACAGGCGAGAGTAATGTGATAAATCAGTTGTTCATTGTCGTTTACAGGGATAAGGGATGGTGCAGAAACATACACAGTCTAGTTGTGACCAAGTTGTTGAAGCATATGATGGTTTTCAACCTTTTTCGAAACCGTACCCCTTCTGTCTGGAGGTTACAGCTAAAGTAGCGATTTACAATTTTAACTCTACTGAATGGTACCACTAAAACTAAGTGTTATAGCTCTTTTAAAGGAAGAGCGATTATTAAAAAAAAAAAAAAAAAGCATAACAAGTGTTCTGGCTTTTCTGTTGTGTACCACATCAAGGATCATTATTGCTGTGTTACCTGTTTGACAATGTGGGCAATAATCCTTACACTATCCGGGCACTAGTGCAGACCTTTTGAAAAAAGCTTTGAAACAGTGTGGCGCGGTGCCCCGCCCCTGTGCGTATTTTTTATGTTTTATGTGGGATGTTATTGTTTGTATGTGCACAGTGTGGATTCTGTAGCACAGGGGATTTAAAATGTTTATTTGTATTTAGGCACAGGGAGTGCACAATTAGTTCATGTGCAGACTGTTCCAGGATTCAAGTGAACTGATTAGCAAGCGAATCCCTGCACAGCTGCATAAGAGTCTTTTTCACGCACACTGGTTGGTGTGTTCAGAGGCAGAATGAGAGTCAGGAGGTAGAGAGAGAAAGAGGGGAAAATATCAAGAACAATTGCTACACATGCACCAGCACGATACTTGTTTGGTTCCATGTTCTGTTTTGTCTTTTGGTTTTGGCCATCTTGCCTTTTTTGGTTTGTTTTAATTTTTTATTTTATAATAAACTGGCGCAACTGCGCATTCACCAAACTGTGTCCTATACTTCCTGGTCAGACGTCACCACGGAGCCTATCCGTGACATATGGTGTTAAGAAGTGGGAAACGGCACCTTCACTGCGCAGGCCAGGAACAGTACTGTGGGTACATGGCTTTGCTGAAAAGGGATTATATTTTTCAGAACCCTGTTAATCTTTAATATTTCTACATAAGGAAACATTGGCTATGGTTGCAACAAAAATAGAGGTTGCGCGCTATTATTCCTTAAATCAATTGACCCTGTCCTTTTTTATTTTGACAAGGGTTTACAACAGCCTTATCCAGGGTGACTTACAGTTGTTGCAAAGTATTACATTACAGATAATAGCAGTTACAGAATATTATAAAGTCAGTAGTAAGCAAGTTCAAATGAGAGAATTACGTTTGAGAGAGATTACGACAAAGAGCAGTTAAACTTAGAAATATTTGGTTATGAGAGAATTCCATTAAGAGCAAGTTTTAAGTACAATAAATGAATAAGTATTTACAGTTACATATAATTTTTATAAAATCATTATACTTTGTTAGTTAGCTGGGCATTCTGCAGCATGTGATTGGAACAGCAAAGTGAAAGTACTTTTTGTATTTAACTTTAATACATTAGTAATGTGCCTTAGGTATTGCATTAATTTTATATGATTTGATTGACCTGTTAAAACAAAATCTAGCATAGTAGTTCAAACAATACTGCCACCTTTGTTTTATAACAACTTTTAAACTGTCTGAAATCATTTAAAATTATATTGTTTTGATTTAAACTCCGATTTCTTTGAGTGACAAGAAATGCCAGTTACCGCAGGATGAGTCCTACAGCTTGGACGGCGCCAGTCTGGGCTGTGCAAAGAGGCTGAACTTTGCTGGGGACTCCGAAAGGGGTCATCACATTGGCACTGATGCTCCTGGGGTGGGGGATGGGAAACCGGTAGGGACTCCTTCTCCTCATCACGCAACAGTGAATCCCAGAAAATCTGTGCTGTGTGGGGACCCGCTGCGGTGAGGAGAAAAAACAAAACAATTGGACATTCCAAATTTGGGGGGGGGGGGGGAATAAAAAATAATAATTGGTCATTCTAAATTAAAAACATAATAATAATAAAAACAAAAAGAAATGCCAGTTAGCGATCTGACTTATCTGAGCAGCCTGTAGCCCCTTCATTAAAACCGGTAAAGGTAGGAAACAACAGAGGATGCAAATTGACAGACTGAGCTCCATGTTCTATCTAAAGATGTTTGCGAAGAGGCCATAAACAGGGTTCGAAATTAATCTGCTTTCAAGCATAGTCTGTTGACAATGAAAGTAAAGATCCGGCAGGTAAAATAATCCCTGAATTAATTGATTTAATATAAAGTGTACCTATTTTATTTAATATATACTTGTGGTATAAACTATATTGAATCGTTCGTGGAATGTTTTTATTCCCCTTAGGAGTTTTGTGGCAGATGGCTACATACTGGGCAGTGTCAGAGTAAAGGGAATTCTGTGGCCTGATTTGGCCAATTTGGGGAAGAATGTGTCCATGGTTTGTTTGTATTGCGGTGGGAGTCTGGGTGAGGTGTGTCGGGGAGGGGACGGGGGATGAGTCTGGGTGAGGTGTGTCGGTGGGACGGGGGATGAGTCTGGGTGAGGTGTGTCGGTGGGACGGGGGATGAGTCTGGGTGAGGTGTGTCGGGGGGCGGGGGAGTCTGGGTGAGGTGTGTCGGGGGGCGGGGGAGTCTGGGTGAGGTGTGTCGGGGGCGGGGGAGTCTGGGTGAGGTGTGTTGGTGGAGTCTGGGTGAGGTGTGTCGGTGGGACGGGGGATGAGTCTGGGTGAGGTGTGTCGGGGGCGGGGGAGTCTGGGTGAGGTGTGTCGGTGGGACAGGGGATGAGTCTGGGTGAGGTGTGTCGGGGGCGGGGGAGTCTGGGTGAGGTGTGTCGGGGGGCGGGGGAGTCTGGGTGAGGTGTGTCGGGGGCGGGGAGTCTGGGTGAGGTGTGTCGGGGGCGGGGGAGTCTGGGTGAGGTGTGTCGGGGGCGGGGGAGTCTGGGTGAGGTGTGTCGGGGGGCGGGGGAGTCTGGGTGAGGTGTGTCGGGGGCGGGGGAGTCTGGGTGAGGTGTGTCGGGGGCGGGGGAGTCTGGGTGAGGTGTGTCGGGGGGCGGGGGAGTCTGGGTGAGGTGTGTCGGGGGGCGGGGGAGTCTGGGTGAGGTGTGTCGGGGGCGGGGGAGTCGGGGGCGGGGGAGTCTGGGTGAGGTGTGTCGGGGGCGGGGGAGTCTGGGTGAGGTGTGTCGGGGGCGGGGGAGTCTGGGTGAGGTGTGTCGGGGGACGGGGGAGTCTGGGTGAGGTGTGTTGGTGGGACGGGGGATGAGTCTGGGTGAGGTGTGTCGGGGGCGGGGGAGTCTGGGTGAGGTGTGTTGGTGGGACGGGGGATGAGTCTGGGTGAGGTGTGTCGGTGGGACGGGGGATGAGTCTGGGTGAGGTGTGTCGGTGGGACGGGGGATGAGTCTGGGTGAGGTGTGTCGGTGGGACGGGGGATGAGTCTGGGTGAGGTGTGTCGGTGGGACGGGGGATGAGTCTGGGTGAGGTGTGTCGGTGGGACGGGGGATGAGTCTGGGTGAGGTGTGTCGGTGGGACGGGGGATGAGTCTGGGTGAGGTGTGTCGGGGGCGGGGGAGTCTGGGTGAGGTGTGTCGGGGGCGGGGGAGTCTGGGTGAGGTGTGTCGGGGGGCGGGGGAGTCTGGGTGAGGTGTGTTGGTGGAGTCTGGGTAAGGTGTGTCGGGGTGTGGGGGAGTCTGGGTGAGGTGTACTCTCCTCTTTACACTCCACGTACTCTCCTCTCTACACTCCCCCTGAGTGCAGAGAGCTGCAGGTTTATATACTCTGGCCGAGGGATTAACTAGTTGTTAATTATCTTATTACCCCTCGGCCTGCACGCGTTTGGTAAGGATGCATGACTGTCAGCTGGTTAAATAATCAGTAGCTGATCAGCCATGCATCCTCACTGGGTTTTTAAATATAATAAAGACGCGGCGCTTTTACCCGCGCCGCAAACAAAAATACAAATAATAATACATAGGGGCGGGACACTCCGCCACAGGCCGGGTTTGCTCTCTGAACTCCATCTCCAGCACTAAGAGGCTCTGATTGATGTGTTTCACAGTGCTGGGGATAATGGGAGATGAGAAAGCTATAGACGGTTTTGCATCTGACTGTGTTGTCTTCAGGGGCTGTGCTGTGTGCTGTGCTGGCTCCTTGGAGTCTGGGTGAGGTGTGTCGGGGGGGCGGGGGATGAGTCTGGGTGAGGTGCGTCTGGGAGGGGGTGGTGGGAGTCTAGGTGAGGTGTGTCGGTGGGACAGGGGATGAGTCTGGGTGAGGTGTGTCGGTGGGACGGGATGAGTCTGGGTGAGGTGTGTCGGGGGGGGCGGGAGAGTCTGGGTGAGGTGTGTTGGTGGAGTCTGGGTGAGGTGTGTTGGTGGGACGGGGGATGAGTCTGGGTGAGGTGTGTCGGTGGGACGGGGGATGAGTCTGGGTGAGGTGTGTTGGTGGGACGGGGGATGAGTCTGGGTGAGGTGTGTCGGGGGCGGGGGGAGTCTGGGTAAGGTGTGTCGGGGTGTGGGGGAGTCTGGGTGAGGTGTACTCTCCTCTTTACACTCCACGTACTCTCCTCTCTACACTCCTCCCCCCCCCCCCCCCCCCCCCCCGAGTGCAGAGAGCTGCAGGTTTATATACTGAGGGATTAACTAGTTAATTATCTTATTATCCCTCGGCCAGAGTCTGCACGCGTTTGGTAAGGATGCATGACTGTCAGCTAGTTAAATAATCAGTAGCTGATCAGCCATGCATCCTCACGGGGTTTTTAAATATAATAATAAAAGACGCGGCGCTTTTACCCGCGCCGCAAACAAAAATACAAATAATAATACATAGGGGCGGGACACTCCGCCACACATGCCCCCCCTTGTGCGCAGCACACATGGCCTTTTCGGCCACCTCTCCCCTTAGTCCCTAAAGTCCCGGTTAGCAGTCCCGGCGCAGGAACAGGGGCAGCAACGGGCCAAATGTGACGGCCACGGTGGGATGTCCTCCTCCCACCCAAACAACTGTAGCGTCCCAGTGGACGACGCACAGACCGGTTCCTCTGGCCAGAAAAATTTTGGGGGTGGTCTCCAGACCTGCCCCCCCTTCTTCATGCCTGGCAGCTCCCCTCCATGGGTCTCCGGCCACAGTATTTCCTGCCGCGAAAGTGCGGCTGGGGGAGCTGGTCTCCTGACCTCCCCCCCCTTTTCCGTGTCCGGCAGCTCCCCTTCATGGGGCTCCAGCCACAGTATTTCCTGCAGCAGCAGCGGACCCTCGGGAAGGGAGCCCCTGGCCATGGAGGCGGCAGCGGGAGCTCCACTTCTCCCTCGTTCCCTGTAGCTGGTGGCTCTCCAGGCGATGCGGAGCAACAGGCAGCCCTAGGCGAAGCGAGGCAGGTATCCTTGGGCGAAGCGAGGCAGGCATCCCTGGGCGGTGCAGGGCAGGAGCAGTCCTTCCCATGACAGTGGATGTGGAACCAGCAGGCATTCACCCTCTGCTGGTGGAGGTGGGAGGGGCAAGCAGTCCTCCCACGGCAGTTGAGGCAGAACCAGCAGGCATTCACCCTCTGCTGGTGGAGGTGGCAGAGGCAGCTCTTGCTGCTCTGCTCCTGGCGATGGTGGAGACAGAAGCAGCTCCTGCTGCTCTGCTCCTGGTGGTGGTGGAGACAGAGGCAGCTCCTGCTGCTCTGCTCCTGGTGGTGGAGACAGAGGCAGCTCCAGCTGCTCTCCCTCTGGCGCTGGAGACGGCAGCGATGGCTCCTCTCCCTCTGGCGCTGGAGACGGCAGCGATGGCTCCTCTCCCTCTGGCGCTGGAAACGGCAGCGGGGCCCCTCCCATATCTGCAGCCAGGTAGTTGAGCACCATGGCTGCGATGTCTGGGAGGGATGCTGGGTGGTGTGTCTGTTCCCAGGCCTCCCAGCGCTCCCCATCTCTCGCCCACAGGAGGTTGATCACAGCAGGGCCACCATTATATCCCTCTCGGGCTCCGCCAGCCAGTCCCAGATCCCCTCAGAGGAGACAGGATTCTTCTGCCTCGGAGGATGTGGGTCCTCTCTCACCCTTGCTGGATGCTCAGGCTCCTTCCTCTCCTGCCATGGAGGGGGTTGGTCCGGTGCCACGTGCCCGACCTCACCAACCGCGAAGCACCACTCCTCACCCTTCAGGCAGGTGAGGCAGACATCCAGCGTGGTAAGGTAAGGCTGCTGTTGCTACGCCTTCTGCTGCTGCTGCTGTTTTTTTTTCAAACACAAAAAAAACACTATTTGAAAAAAAAAACGTCCTTTCTTTCCCTGGTCCGGCTGTTGGAGGCATTTGTTTATCCCACTTCTCTGACACCATATGTGGCAGTCTGGCTCGCAGTGGTGATGTGTGATGATGTCACGGACCAGGAAGTAACTCAAACCAAAACAGTGGATGGGCGGGTGAAGCTGAATGCAATTGCATTCAGCGTATTAATAAACAAACAAATGATTTTAACAAAACACAAAACAAAAGGGCACGAGGGCCAAACGAATAAACAAACAAGTGTGTGTCATGCTGGATAATCCAGCACGTTTTAGCAGTTGTTTTTTAATGTTCTTTCTCTCCGCTCCCCGTACTCTCCTCTCTACACTCCACGTACTCTCCTCTCTACACTCCCCCCGAGTGCAGAGAGCTGCAGGTTTATATACTCTGGCCGAGGGATTAACTAGTTGTTAATTATCTTATTACCCCTCGGCCAGAGTCTGCACACGTTTGGTAAGGATGCATGACTGTCAGCTGGTTAAATAATCAGTAGCTGATCAGCCATGCATCCTCACTGGGTTTTTAAATATAATAGACGCGGCGCTTTTACCCGCGCCGCAAACAAAAATACAAATAATAATACATAGGGGCGGGACACTCCGCCACAGGCCGGGTTTGCTCTCTGAACTCCATCTCCAGCACTAAGAGGCTCTGATTGATGTGTTTCACAGTGCTGGGGATAATGGGAGATGAGATAGACGGTTTTGCATCTGACTGTGTTGTCTTCAGGGGCTGTGCTGTGTTCTGTGCTGGCTCCTTGGAGCTGTGCTGTAGTGACAAGGGCTGTGGTGTGGGGAGGCAGGCTGCGAGTTTAGTTTCACTAATGTATTGCTCTGTGATTTGTTGTGGTCTTTCTAATGTTTTTTATGCCGACGTAGACCTGTAGGACTAGTGCTTGTTTTATATATATATATATATATATATATATATATATATAAGATGCCAACATCCCGCTCACACATTGACATACAAGCATGTTTTTCTAAATAGTCTGAACTGGAATTGAACTCAACGTACCTGGTTCCAATGACAGATACCCGGTTCAGACAATATATCAAAAATCTCAAATGCAGATCATTACATGTAAGAGATACCATCTTTTTTCCAAATAATGAATAAAGACAGATAATTTGGGATTCGTATCTGTGTCTTTGCCCTCTAACTACCACTTCCTTACAGACTGCAGTTGGTCTGCTGAAATGTCTATGAAGTCTAAAGGGAGAGCAATTCCTCCAATCACGTCTTTGTGGGGGTTGGAACAATAGTGCTAATTAACCATCTGCCATTTTGCATCTTTCTTTACTGGTGTGGTCAAAGAGAAATGATCCACCGGTATAGACAGCAGCAGGCAGAGAAATAAACATGACTTCGTTTTCATTGAATTTGTTAACATTTTATTTCCTACAATCTTTTGGAAAAACCGACTAGTATTTTAGATTTAACTATTTAGTGTTGCGGTTTGAAAAAAGGATCTTCTGTACCAAATCTTGTTAAAATATAATTGTTACGTTTTTTCACAGCGATACATACATTCTACACCCCCTTGAACTTTTTTCACATTTTGTTGTGTCAGTGCTTCAGAGTTTCATGCATTTAAATTAGGATTTTTTTCCACTTATCTACACACCATACTCCACACTGTTAAGGGGAAAAAAAGTTTTTATTGAGAAAAAAATTATATATTAATACAAAACTGAAAGATCATAATTGGATAAGTCTTCATCGCCCCTGAGTTAATACTTGGTGGAAGCACTATTGGCAGGAATTACAGCTGTGAGTCTGTTGGGATAGGTCTCTACCAACTTTGCACACCTAGATTTGGCAATATTTGACCATTCTTTACAAAACTGTTCAAGCTCTGTCAAGTTCCTTGGGGATTGTTGATGGACAGCTATCTTCAAGTCATGCCACACATTTTCGATTGGATTTAGGTCGGGGCTGTGACTGGGCCACTCAAGGACATTTACCTTTTTGTTCCTTAGCCACTCCAGTGTAGCTTTGGCTGTGTGCTTTGGGTCGTTGTCATGCTCAAAGGTGAACTTATGTCCCAGTTTCAGCTTTCTTGCAGAGGGCAGCAGGTTTTCCTCAAGGACTTCTCTGTACTTTGCTCCATTGATTTTCCTTTCTATCCTGACAAGTGCCCCAGTCCCTGACGATGAGAAACAGCTCCATAACATGATGCTGCCACCACCATGCTTCACAGTAGGGATGGTGTTCTTTGGGTGATGCGCTGTGTTGGGTTTGCGCCAAACATAACGCTTTGCATTTAGGCCAAAAAGTTCCATTTCAGTTTCGTCACACCACAAAACTTTTTGCCACATGGCTACAGAATCTTCAGAGTGGTTTTTTTGCATACTTCAAACGGGATTCAAGGTGGGCTTTCCTGAGTAATGGCTTCCTACTTGCCACCCTACCATACAGGCCAGATTTGTGGAGTGCTTGGGATATTGTTGTCACATGCACAGTTTGACCAGTCTTGGCCATAAAAGCCTGTAGCTCTTGCAAAGTTGCCATTGGCCTCTTAGTAGCCTCTCTGATCAGTCTCCTTGCTCGGTCATCCAGTTTGGAGGGATGGCCTGATCTAGGCAGGGTCTTGGTGGTGCCATACACCTTCCACTTATTAATAATCATCTTGATCGTGCTCCAAGGGATATTCAAGGCCTTTGATTTTTTTTTTTTTATACCCATCCCCTGATCTGTGCCTTTCAACAACTTTGTCCCGGAGTTCTTTTGAAAGCGCCTTGGTGCTCATGGTTGAGTCTTTGCTTTGAAATGCACTACCCAGCAGAGGAAACCTACAGGAACTGCTGAATTTATCCTGAAGTCATGTGAATCACTACAATTTAACACAGGTGGAGGCTACTTAACTTGGTGTGTGATTTTGAAGGCAATTGGTTACACCTGAGCTAATTTAGGATTGCTATTATAGGGGGGGTGGACACTTATCCAACCAAGCTTTTTCAGTTTTTATTTTTAATTAATTTTCTACAAATTTCTAGAATATTTTTCACTTAAGTTGTGGGGTAGGGTTTGCATTTTAATTCCTGGCTATAAGGCAACAAAAGGTGAAAGTTTTGAAAGGGGGTGTAGACTTTCTATAGGCACTGTGTGTGTGTGTATATAATATATATATTATATATGAGTAGGTGGTCCTGACTTGATCTACTCCATCTTGGTGAGGTTATCTGCAAAAGGCAGCCATGTTAATGAAAATTGTGCCATTGGTTAATTTAATTGTATGATATGTTAATTGTTTTGGCAGTTAGCATGACATTTGTAAATTGGAGCCAGCCTCAGTTTAATTCAGGGCTGCCAAGTTGGAGGAAGCAGAAAGCTGTGTGCTCTGCTTCCAAACAGTCATGTAAAGTACGTACTGTGTTTCTCTGTAACAACTGTCTGTTGTAGTTTCGTATCGGTAAGCAACTTAGCTGCCCACTGCTCAGTCTGGGATGGTACTCTGTTTAGTTAGTACTCCTTTTGAGGAGTTAGACTTTTGTTTGTTTTTTTATGAATAAATATACAGGCCCTGTCCTGTTTTAAATATCATTTGTGGTCCAGTAAATGTTTCTTTTACACACAAGAAGACAGTGAAATGGTCCCGAATTGTGGCAAGGCGCCCCCACTTTGTTACATATGGTGGAGAATGCGGGCACAACTTCAAAAGGGGGAAAAAAACCAGTAACATGGTCAACTGGCTCTATTGTGAATACTGTGGGGATCCAGCGCACCACTGGAAAGACTGCCTTGATCTCCCACCACAGGAATGGCCACACATGGGAGGAGTGACCAGAGACAGAGTTCCTGGAGCCAGTACAGGAGGAGGTGGCCTTGGAATGGCCAAATGTGCTGTGCACATGGGGGGAGGATGTGTAATAGAGTAGGTGGTCCCAACCTTAATTTTGAGGCTTTAGGACCCTGGGGGTTTAGGGAACATCTACTCCATCTTGGTGAGGGTATCTGCAAAATGCAGCCATGTCAATGAAAATTGTGTAATTGGTTAATTTAATTGCATGATTTGTTTAATTGTTTTGGCAGTTGGCATGACATTTGTAAATTTCAGTCAGCTGCCCACACTTGTTACTGTGGGGCTTATAAGCCTCACAGTTTAATTGAGAGCTGCCGAGTTGGAGGAAGTAGAAAGCTGTGTGCTCTGATTCTTTTACACACAAGAAGACTGTTAAAAGGTCCCGAAATGGGGCGAAGCACCCCCACTTTGTCATTATATAGATATATTTATATTTGGCTGTAAGAAAATCGGTGTGTGTGTTGTTTTTTTTTTTTTTTTTTTTGTTAAGAAGTTGTGGCCACTGTGTATTAAGGTTGCGGTTTCATAAATAAACAATAAAAAAAAACATACAAATAGATAACCAGAACATATGTTCTTAAAACTCCTTCTTTATCACAATTTGAACTATTTTACACTGTGTTTCATTACAAGTGAAGAGTTGCAGCTAACAATGTCGCATAACACACAGTACTTGCATAACAGTAAAAGCTCACTCACAAAACAGCCACTACAGTATTTACAAACCGGCAATAAACCTTCAGTCACAAAATGTAACAGTGAGTACAGTACTTGCATCACGGCCCACAGTCTTCTTTCCCTGTTGCTAACCTAAAAGAAAAAGTAGGCGGGTTAAAGCGGCAGTGGAGTACTGTAATATAATAAAGATGTACAAAACAGAGCGGAATTATACAGAGGCAGCTGGCGGGCCACTCCTTGGGACCCTGAGGGCCACTTTTGGCCCGCGGGACATACAATGAGGAACGCTATAGAGGTGTGTATAGAGAGGAATAAAATGTTTTAAACTGGTTATTGATCTACTGTGGGGGCTCCTGTTTTGGTGTTAATTTGCGTAATAAAATGAGAGGCTGCTGATTAATTGAGTTGATGTGCCAGTAGCACTTTGGCTTTGTCTTCAAATTCATACACTACATGATGAGAAATAACCAACAGCTGTTCAGCCTGTCTTTAGAGAAGGTCAAATTCACTTTGTAAAATTAGACACTGTTTATAAAGATGAAGAGTGGAGGAGCTGGCATATTGCTAGCCTATTTGTAAAATTTGGTCAGTTATTTCAATAATTTGGTCATTGTGGCGTTTATTGGAATGATCACAGTACAATATTATTTGGCCTCTCATATGCTTTGAGTGCTTTCCATAGGGTGGCTGGATGATCAGATGTCACAATACTCTGATAGGAACATGAATGGTCAGGACGAAGCAATGTATTGTCTAGAAATAAACAGTCAATACGTGAATATGAACATGTGAAAAGAATGAGTACTGCCTACCAGTAGGGAACAAAAAGCACCAAACATTCAAGGTTTTATTTGTATCAAGGAAGTTACGAATGGCTAGAGCAGATTTTGAGGGGAGATTATGCCTTGTGGAAGAGTGGTCTAGACTGGGGTTCAAGGTACAATTAAAGCCACCCGACAAATTAAGTGGTGGGAATGCAAATCTGGGAGAGAGGATAGGAAACTATTAAAAATGGACCGTCATCGCAGCTGGGGTGCATATACATTAGCAAGGATTACAGGTGTATCAAAGAGTTTACCCTTGATGACGACAAAGAGGCTTCTCAGGTCTGCCATCACTTGAGAATCAACTGCTGGGATATATTTGCATTAAAGGCGGAATGAAACAGCTGAGCTGCCCCCACATTCCAAGAGCGCTAGGTTCACTTAATATACAATTAGCCTTCTGTGGGCATTCTAACAGGAGTCCCCCTAGTATGAACTATACATACATATGCAATCCTTATGAGAGTGAATATTCATTTCCACCACTCAGAACAGAACGTATAACTGAGTTTCAAAAACACTTAATGTTTTTTAAAAAAAAAAATACATAAATAAAATAATAATAAAAAGAGAAATACAAAAAAAAAAAAAAATTACAATGTACAGCTGTAGCCAAAAGTTTACTTACCCCAATGGAAATTTATAGATGTCTAAAAATTTGTGAAACAAATTTTGTTTTTGTGGATGAGAAAACAGTTGCAAGAAACAGATGTCTACAATTATTTATTTCACGTTTTAATAATACAAAATAAACAAAAACAGAAATAAAGACCTAGGTCCCTCGGAGCGCCAACTACACATTTATGCAGGTCCCTGACTAGCTTGCAGGACGGCTAAGCCGTTTACCTGGCATAAAACAAAACAGTTTCACACAGCACTGTAACAAGACTTCTCTCCCTCTGGCGCTGGAGACGACAGCGATGGCTCCTCTCTGGCACTGGAGATGGCAGTGGCGGGGCTTCTCCCGATGGAGCTGGAGGTAGCGGAAGCCCTGCCATATCTGCAGCTAGGTAATGGATTACTATGTCTGCAATGTCTGGGAGGGATGCTGGGTGGTGTTGCTGTTCCCAGGCCTCCCAGCGCTCCCCATCTCGGGCCCACAGGAGGTTGATCACAGCAGGGAGGACCTCCTCGACCTCCCCCTCAGGCTCTGCCAGCCAGTCCCAAATCCCCTAAGAGGAGAGTGGAGCAGTCCACCTCGGAGAACTCAGGTCCTCTCCCACCATCGCTGGATGCTCAGGCTACTCCCTCTCCTGCCATGGAGGGGGTTGGTCGGGTGCTATGTGCCCGAACTCGCCAACGGCAAAGCACCATTCCTTACCTTTCAGGCAGGTGAGGCAGACATCCAGAATGGTAGAGACGCGGCGGGGCTTGCGACCAGCCCAGCTCTGCTGTGGTGGGGCCTGCTGCTGCTGCTTCCTCCGGCCACTTCTTCCCATTTTTGTTTATTTATTTATTTATTTATTTTTTTCACAAACAAAAAAAAAAACTGTAGTATTCCTGGCCTGATGCTTGGCAGCGCTGTCGTCCTGGTTCTGACACCAACTGTGAACAGGATGGCTACAGGGGTGATGTCAGACCAGAAACACACTCAGGAAGTAGCGGAAGAAACTGAGGCACTATGGCACTCAGTATTTTATTAAATAATAATCAAACAAAATATTTAAACAAACACAAAAGGGGCACGTTGGCCAAACAAACAAGTACCGTGCTGTTTTTTTAGCGAGCACGTATAGCAATTGTTTACTCTAGACTAGTTTTTTTATTACCTCCTCTCCACACTCGTTATCCACTCTGAACCCTTCCCCGAGTGCAGCCAAACGGCAGGTCTTTTATAATTTGTGACCGAGGGACTAACTTACTATCAATTATTATATTATCTCTCGGTCACATTTTGCACAGGTCTACCAAGTCTGCGTGACTGTCAGCTAGTTAAACAATCAGTAGCTGACAGTCACACATCCTCACAAGGTATTTCAAATCAAAAATACAAAACACATAATGGCGGTGACGTTTCGTCCACGCCGCAAACAATAATAAAAATAATAAGAAACAGCACACATATATGTAGGGGCGGGACACTCTGACCCACCCCCTCCAATGACTCCCTGAATGTCCTGCCTAGGGCTCAATAGCAATAGCAAACAAAAAGGGGAGAGGGGGCAACCCTGTCTAGTACCATGTGGGGGAAGAGTACAGAACTTTAAGCCATTAAAGTTTGGGCCAAAGCATATACATTCGCCAAAACATAAGGGGCATCATGAAATCTACCTGTAACTATTTTATATAGTGGCCCCTGGAGTTGGCATTGACCATAGAGACCATAAAGGGTGTAGACAGAGGATTTTTAATGGCTTCAATCAGCAGGAATAGGCATCACGGCTACATATAAATGCCTGACCACCCTTGATGCTCCAAAGGTAAACAGTTCATTAAATGTGCCTCCTAGGCTGGTGAGTTTGAGCTACCTAATTGGGCAATACTAAAAAGTTATAGCATTTACAACTCAACATAGGGAAATTCTGAAAAATAATTGTATTTCAAACTATAATTAAAAACAACAGAAATTAAGGATGCAAATCAATAATTTTGAGCATCAAAGTTTGTTCCCAAACCTCAACCTTATGAGCTTTACAGTGACTGAGGCAACATGCTATTATTTTTATCAACAGTATACCTATCCATGTACTTGATTGTTTTACGTTTACTCATTTCTGTTTTTACAGGAGGCATTTTTGAAACCTTGGAGAATGAACCTATAAGTCTTGAAGAATTGGCCTTCAAATTTGCTGTCACCAATATAAACAGAAACAGGACATTAATGCCAAACACCACATTAACCTACGACATCCAGAGAATTAACCTATTTGATAGTTTTGAAGCCTCAAGAAGAGGTAAGAATTTTGTAAAATTTGCTTTGGTCCTGTGTCTGTGTGGTGAGGGCATCATTTACATAATTATTCCTTTCTAAATTACACAGTAATATGGTGTGATTTCTTGTGGTGTGCAGATACGTATATCTTCTGAAGAATTTCCTTTAACAAGTTTTTTATTGGCAGGTATTAAATGAAACCAAACCAGCCTAAATTATTTTCACAAGAAAGGCAGTTTTTTTTCACCTTTTACAATTGAGTATCAATCAAAGGCAATTATAAAACCCATTAAAAAAAATGTAACAATATCACCACGGCTGGAGCCTCATCTCCAATTTAAGTGCGGAATCTGAGAAATACAACGCCCTCCACAAAAACTGCCAACCATCCACGATTTTCAATTTGTTTTATAATAATGCAATATTAAACAATATAAATATAGCCCTACTGTTAAGCTACATTTGCTGTGCTCCAGGTGTGCTGCTAGTTGACATCCCATGATGATGTGTCTTCCAAACTTAAAACATTAATGTGATGTCACACAATTTTTTTATTTACAGTATAACTCTGATCACATTTCTGGGTTCTCTTTGGTGGATAAAGCACTCTGAACAACAAAGGATGGGTTTAAACAGGACGGTCCTTTTCGTTTATTTGTTACAGTGTGTTCCTTCTCCACTGGAAACACGGCTTCTTTTAACAAATAATACACAACAAAAATAAATCCTAGCTCCTGCTTTGGAGCGCTAACTAAACTTAACAGGATCCCTAAGTTTCAGTCAGATGCTAATCTGGCTTACTGGCTTTAAATATATTATTCACAAATCACAGATTTAACATACACCGTATTCAGGTATATACACAGTTCCTTATCTTTACACATACAGCTACTGTCTTTGAAACCTGTCCTTTTTATACCTGTCTGGCTTGTGTTATTATGAACAGGTGTTAAAGTGTAACTGATTGCCAGTCAATCTGTGTTCTTGGATAGCTATGGCATTCTGGGAGATGTCATTTTTTTGTTTGAACAGCAAGAACTACATTTCTTTTTTTATTTTCACCTACATTTTTTTAATGCCTACCTTACTCTCCATGGTGAAGGACTGCAAACTATTCGGGTTCTATGCATCTCCCTTCTACAATTTGACTTCATATTCTACCACAATTCATTTTCACATAAACACCCTCTTCTAATTTGTAGGTTCAGGAACAATATCACATTCCTCATCACTTTGTAAATCTCCATAAATTACACAGATGTTAGATTCAAACTCTTTCCTGGGATTTCAAACTCTGAGGAACTCATGAAAACATCCCCGCAATGTGAGAGACAAACATTTTAAGTAGTGAAAACCAAATTCAATTACCAAATGAACACTCAATTAAGTCTTGTTATCGAACAAAGTATAAATTATCAGTAAGAAAATAGTCCACAGTTTCTTGTGCTTAACGGCACTGGAAAAAAGTTTTTACCGAACACTTACCATTACTAATCCCATACATAATCCACTTTAATTATTGTTTTAGCATCTGCAAAGATCGAGATACTTCAGTTTCTACATACAGTACTAAAGTAAATCATACATTGTAAATATTGCATATTTCCTCAGTTGTGTCAAGGATCTGTATTCTCCAGTTAAAAGGTCAAAGGCTACAGTAACCCCAGAAACAGTCAAGTGCAATAGGAACAGCCTTTTGGTCATTCTTAACATTGTACAGTTATGGCCAAAAGTTTAGCATCACCCTAGAATAATCAAATTTAGATTCAAAAAGTCGAATGAAACCTGTTGAATAATGTTAGGTTAACATCGTAAATTACATACCACTTTGTAGTTTTCCATATATTTAACGATTTCCAAAAAGACATCTGCGACAGGATAGCGTCACGGCCCAAGTTGTTACCAACAGGAATGAGAGACTCTGAGATTTTTCCTATAAAAATTTACAAAAAATCTATTTTTACAGTTTTTACTCTGGAGAACATTATAAAGTACTTCAGAAAACGTCTCTCTTTTTTCCAACACTATTTTATTTTTTTTATTTTTTTATTAAAAACATTAGGTATTTTTGTATTATGTATTCTTAGTATTTTCAAAGAGATACATGTATATAAACATGTTATTCTATGACCTGAGGGACCTAACAATACTCCCTGAAAGTTTTGTTGTGCAAATTACAAGACATTGTTTTACCTGAGTGACTTTTATTTAGTCATTTTTTTTAGCTGACTGACTTTCTATCATTTGAAATTAATAAAACAAAATCTATTTTTAGTAGTAGAGAACTCAAAATTATTATTTGTTTGGTTCAGGACACTCTAGAAAATATTATACAATACTTCAGGAACTATAAAAAATACTTGGATGTTCTCCAATAAGTTTTAAAAAAAAATTGCTGAAACTTTCTCCGTCCTTTTAAAATTTAAATGCCCATCTCAGTGACGTCACATGGGGGGAAAAAAAAACTATCGGGGAGTGTGTGACAGGGCTAGGAGCCCTGCATGTGAAAAGGAGGCAGGACAAAGCCCTGCTGTAAAATGTATTTGTTTTGTATTATGGTTTAAAAATGTATTGTTTATTTTATTTTAGAACGGGGTACCCCTCCGCCCCTGTGTTTAGTGTGTGTTATTTTGTATCTGTTTTGTTTTATTATAATTCATGTATTTTTATATATGACAGCGTAGCCGTGCGTTTTTGTTTTGTTCTTGTTAAACGTGTTCTGGCAGAGGTGAGCTTGGCAGCTCGGTCACTAATATAAAAGCCTGCAGTTCTCCCTGCTCTGGGTGGGTTATTCGGAGGAGAGAACGAGAGTGAACAGAGTTTAAAAAGTAAAAACATAGGATCAGTGAAAGCAATCTGCCTAGCCTGACCTGTGTGTTTTTGGTGTCAGTGAGTTTTGTTTTTGTTTACATTTTTTTGTTTCGCTCTGTGAGCAAGTGTGTTTTTTGTTTTAAACGTTTTATTTTATTTTTGTTATTTGTGAAAATAAAACGGCACAAGTGCCTTTGCACCGTACCTGCAGTGTCAGTGTTTTTGTTCCTGCATCTAGCCTGACGTCACCATCTCGGCTACCCTGTCACACGTGGTGTCAGGTGGGATCATCAGCGCCTCCTGGACTCAGGCCGGAACAGGTACTACAGGTGCTTAATTTTTTTTTAAATTACTTTTTGTGTGTGAAGAGGACGATGGGAAGGAAGCCGCAGCAGAGAGAGGAGATGGTGGTCATGGGACCCCCATACTGGGAGGCCGAACAGGAGCAGTGGAGGGCTGAAGGGACCCCCCTGTGTGTGATGTGCATGACCGGGAGGACTGCCTCTAATGAAGACCCCTGCTTCTGTGAGGCCTACTCGGTGGGAACGGTGTCCTGTGTGTCCGGATGGTTTTGGCTACTGGATCAACAGACCCCATCGCCTCCACAGGCCAAGAGAGAGGAAGGTGAGGAGAAGGAGGCAGAGAGGAAGTAAGGTGTGAATCATGCAAAGTAATACCCATAATGGGTCACAGAAATGAGGCATCTATCAGAAGCAAGAAAGTCACAGAGACAGAAATGCACAGTCGTACATCCCTACTGGTAGGGGCAGCTAACTCGACAGGAGCAGCAGCTAACTCGACAGGAGCAGCAGCTAACTCGACAGGAGCAGCAGCTAACTCGACAGGAGCAGCAGCCAACTCAACAGCAGCAGCTAACTCCACAGCAGCTAACTCCACAGCAGTTAACTCAACAACAGCAGCAGCTAACTCAACAACAGCTAACTCAACAGCAGCAGCTGACTTCCATCTACACTAACATTTGTACCATTCTTTTTCAGTAACATCCAAGTAATGGACAGTATTTTTAGCAACATGCATGAATGGTAATATTCAAAGTCAATATCCAATGTTCTCTAGTAATGTGTAGCTATTAAAAAATAAACATGAAATGAATAGTTATTACTATTTTTACAATAATAAATATATATTTTGTTTTGTTCTTTTCTTGCCAAGTACTTCAGTTGACTCTTGCTCTCTCTCTCTCACTCTCACACAAACACACAGCGCTGCTCACCTGAACACTTGGAAGGACACACCACTGAAAATCATTATAAAAATATAAATGCCAAATTGGTATGTTTGTAATTAGCAATTAAGTGTTTTATAATCAATTTCTCCGGGATGTTGTGATGTTCTGAAATATCACAACAGGGGTTAGAGGTACTCGTGTCTCATAATGCCCCTCATCGCTGTTAGAGCACATTGTCGTACCATCATTCTTAATTCACTTCACTCAGACCATAAACTGACAATATGTTGCAAAACTAGCAAATGGAACTGAATCATCACATACAGGTGGCTTTTCTATAGACCTAACTTAGGAGCTGCCTCTGTGCACACTGGGATGTGTATTTCTTAGTCAGGTGTAAGCAGAGGTTACCTCTTGCCCAGGACTACAATCCTACAATTCTCTGCACAGATGAAACATGCATATCAAAAGGATAAAAGGTTAATATATAACAGTTAAAATATGAGTACTTTTAATTTGATCACGACAGGTTATATATTAAACCACACTGTATGATTGTTATTGATTGATACTCAATAATTGTGTAACAAGGGGCAACAGAGAGAGCAGTTCATTTGTTTTATTAATTAGTAATTATTCTATTTAATAAATATACTTCTTAAAGGGAATTACTATCAGCATACCCCTAGTTATTTAAATTGTATACTTGTTTTATAACAAGAATATGTTTTCCAATGGAAATTCAATAAACATTACAATTGAAGGTTTTGAGTTTACTTTCAATTAATTTTGCTTTACAGGAACATGCTTGATAATGTAATCCATGACTGGAAACAGATGTATTGTGTAGTATAGATTTTAATGCTTTTAATACTTTCTCCCCCTTTTTCTTAAGCTTGTGACCAGCTTGCCCTGGGTGTAGCTGCTGTGTTTGGTCCATCTCACAGTTCATCTGTAAGTGCAGTGCAGTCTATCTGTAATGCATTAGAAGTTCCTCATATCCAGACCCGGTGGAAACATCCTGCAGTGGATAACAAAGACACATTTTACATCAATCTCTACCCAGATTATGTTTCCATCAGCAGAGCTATTTTGGACATAGTGCAATATTACAAATGGAAAACAGTTACAGTGGTGTACGAAGATAGTACAGGTATGTAACAAATTTTTTTTTTTTTTTTTTTTAAATTTCGTTTGGGTTAAAAATCTCCCTTTATAAGAAACAAACACAGGCACACTATTTTATTGTTTTTGTCTGTGCAGTAGAATTTGGTAGCATGGAGATTGCTAGCTGCTAGCCAAGAGTTTGGGCATTACATAGAGGCACGTGGCAAATGGACAGTGACGTCAGACTCCTTTTCCTGGAGAATGGGGCAGTTGACCACAAAGTGGCCCCACTCCCCACAGGCAGTGCACCAGTTCACGGTCTTAAGTGCGCTGAGGTATGCTTCCCAGCTGCCCTTCGGTCGTCCCTCCTCCTCCTCTCCAGGGCAGGGGCAGTTGATGACGGAGTGGCCCCCCTTCCGGGCACTGGAGCCTGCTTCTTCGCCTTGGCACCGCACCTCCTTCCCTTCTTTGGGACCAGCAGCTCCACCTCCTGCCATGGAGGGGGTTGGTTGGGTGCTTTGTGCCCGACCTTGCCGACAGCAAAGCACCACTCCTCCCCTTTGAGGCAGGTGAGGCAGGTTTCCTGATCCACCTGCGGCGATGGTATGGCCTTCAGGTGGATCCACTCCTCCACGGTCTCCACCTCCACCTCGATCAAAGGCCTGCACAAAGAGGGGGTCTTCATATGGGCACACATCAGGGAGACACATGGCAAATGACATTTAATAGAGAAAACTGTAAAGTACTGCAAGCAGGCAATAAAAATGTGCATTATAAATATCATATGGGAGATACTGAAATTGAAGAAGGAATCTATGAAAAAGACCTAGGAGTTTATGTTGACTCAGAAATGTCTTCATCTAGACAATGTGGGGAAGCTATAAAAAAAGGCCAACAAGATGCTTGGATATATTGTGAGAAGTGTTGAATTTAAATCAAGGGGGGAACACGGCAGGTTTACAGTCCTGACAAAAATAATAACACTCCTGTAACCACAATCCGCCATGCACGAAACTGTGCTCTTTCTCCGGGGTCGTGGTGAGTGCTGGTGCTGTGAGGGACATGCTCCGGGTCTTAGTGCTGGCTCCGCGGCTGCAGCTCCCGACTCTCACTCCTCCTCTGCTAAAGACAAAACACAAAATAACAAACACACAGGCTCCGGCTGGATATCGTCATCAGCGCAAGGGGCTGTACTAATGTAGCTGCTTCCCCTTTGTACCCAGAACCTCCTCCTTGCAATCAACCCGTTGCTATGGTTTCTCCAATAGGAGGCCGCCCCGCAGCTTTGCAATGGAGTCTTTCCGGGTACGTACAGCTACGCACTCCCCCTAATATGGTCACCTTCCGGTTTCCACCTACCGTCAAGGCAGTCCATCTAGGTTGGGAGGGAGATTTACAGTTCGAATTCTTTCTCTCTCTGTTACACAACCAAACAAGCAAATTATGATGTAAATTATTAAAATATTCTGAATTACCTAAAAAAATAAGTATTTTCTACCATATTACAATAATAAATAAGGGGAGTAATTGCCTATTAAAGAAAGAAGAGAAACACTCATCTGTACAGTTGAATGATTGTTATTTATTTCAGGCTTAATTTATGCATTGGTTTCTTATGTATGATATCTTTAAACAGTAATTTATAAATTCTGCTATATAAACGAATATTTTTGCCAACTATTATATTTCATGCAGTGTTTACTATTTGATTATTTGTCTCTGCACAGAGTTAAATCTGAACTTAACATAATTAAATATTGGACCCAATATTGAACAGGAAGATATGCCTTTCAGAAAAATGTCTTGTGTTAAGGTAAAAATGAAAAAAATACAAATATTCAGCTCTGTGAATTTGGCATATACTGTAGACTTTAAAAACAACAACAAAAAAAATATTCATACCCAAGTTAGAAAAAGAGCTGGCACCGATGGGACCACAGGTTTTGCTGTATCAATAGAAACTTTATATTGGAATTTCTATGGAACCTTACATTGCTGACTAAGTTCAACACCCTGTCAACTAAAATGTTCTTCACTATTTTCATTGAAGAAATTCAAATAGTGTACATTGCAATGCTACTTATTTCCTCTTCAGCACATTTATAAGGCTGATTTTTATTGAAGCAAGCTGTGGCAATGGAATAATGTATCATTTTGTAATGTGATCCTTTGTAACAACTATAAGTCACCCTGGATAAGGGCATCTGCTAATAAATAAATCATAATAAATAAATAAATAATAAATAACAATAATGTTGTGCATTAAGTGTATGTTGTCAATTTTTATATACAATGTTTACAGGCAATATTTGTTATATACTTATAAATTCAATGTAGTTATCAGATGCAAGCATTATGGGTGTGAAGGTTTTAAATTTGGAAATCGGCAGCTTCAAACTGGAAATGTTCATATGTGAAACCAGAAGAAAACGTCTGCTTTTTTTTTGTCACTCCCACTTTCAGTGGTACCATGTCTCCTTCGAGTTGACCCTGTTCCTGTCCTCGCCCCTCCGTAAGAAGCACCAATAACAGAAGTGTCAAGAGTGACGGGTGCATCAATAGGTCATTAAGTGTCAAACGCCAACAAAAGCAATTAAAAACAATACAAAATAACTATGCAAAACCCTAAAAAAAAATACCATGCCCTTGAAATCATCCATTTGAGGTTGAAATGAATGAATATAACTGCCTCTGCTTTTCTATGGGCACACTAGACATTTAGATTGATAGTTTTACATTTGAATGGTCATTATTTTACTTACTGTAATTGGACTAATGCTTTACAGGCCTGCTCCACCCATACTTTCCAGCCCATTCATTATTAGTGATACATCTTTGTCCTTGGTGTACACGTTCTACAGTTAAGTGGCTGCAGTTAAATTGGCATTAAGAATATGTTTAGGTTATTGTTTTGATTAGTGGCACCTACATCAAATGTTAGCAGTTTCCTCAGAGGGAATTTATATTTAAGTTTCATTTATGTATTGCAATTGTATATTTCTGGGTACAAGTTTAAACTTTTTTATTTTTAAAATGGAATATCTGACCAGAGCCCCTATTTAATTTTACTGGTGGCTTCTAAATAATCATGCAAACTGGCACATTACAAGTTACTCTTTTGATATCATACTATATATCCATTTACCTGTGTATACATGCATTTTGGTAATGCACATTTATGTTCTTTACAGGAATGTTGATCATTGTTATTGAGAAAGACTGGGCTTAGAGTCCTGTGCGGGTCAGATTTAAGACCCGAGCCGAACCCGCAACCCGCGGCACCATCTTACCCACAACCTGACCCGATTGACCCGCTTTAATATGACCTGCAACCCGACCCGAACCTGCAAGTGTTTGTCCCTTATCTGTGTCAACTGACTCTCTCACGCTCTCACATTCACACACAGATACATCTACCATTCTCCACAGATTGAGTTTATAGAATAGGCCAGGGGTAGGCAACCCTGGTCCTGGAGTGCCTGCAGGTTTTGTAGGTATCTCTTAATCATCAATTGCTAAATATCTGGAACACATGGTAATTCTGACCAATTGAATCAATTAGGGCTTGGGTAAAACAAATACCAGAAGTGTCTGTGACACTCCAGTACCAGGATTGCCTACCCCAGGAATTGACTATACAGCGTGGTAGCTCGCTCTAGTGGTCTGGATATATTTTACTGGATAATTGTAACATATTAACTATCTACTTACTTTACTATAAAATACCTGTCTCGTCCTTTCGTGCCACCAGTTGAACGGGAGCCACACCTGTGCTTTTGCAGAGATGTGTACCAGTTTTGTGGCTGTTGTTCACAAACACATAATGAGCAATGAATCCAGTCACATGTACATTCTTTTCTTTCGCTGTGATTCCAAAAGAATTCTGATTTACCTCTCGAAGTATTATCAGCTACATAATATTATTATTAACCTTGTCCACAGACGTTTTCAGCGGACTCCTCCCTAATCGCCTTCTGTTTTAGTACAGGAAATACCATAACATTTACCTTCTAATTTGGGAAAGGGTTACAGATGAGTACGCTGAACGGACAAAAAACGTTTGTAGGGATGGCTTTCTGCATGAGGTATTGATTATGTTATTAATTATAAGTTTTATATTATGTGTGTCTTTTATAGTTAAGTTATTTTAATATGCTTTTATATAAAGTTTCTATACAGTATTGTGTAAGTTTCGAGTTTTTTCATTTCCCATCGGCAAAACCAGCTAAGTGCAGTTTTTCATATCCCAACACGACTCAAATTCAGGAGGCAAAAGGCAGGAGATTAGCAGAGATAGTGTGGGAGGGGAACTGAAAGACAAGATGGATGCGCCCTGCTAGGTACAACGTGCTATGCAAATCCCCCCCCCCCCCCCCCTTTTGCCCGCAGCGGGAATGTGCAATGATAGTGGAAACCCCTATCATTGGACAGAGTAAGACAAATGAGAGTGGAGTCAACAATTGTTTACAAAGGTATAAATATGAAACATTGTAGTTTTGTTAGTCTTTTCATCTCTTTCGAATTGACTCCATGGATAACCGTGCTTTCTGATACAAACATATGCAATGAGCTGTACTGAGGCCTTGTCCGAAGTCAGTTTAAATCTTGTGCTCATATGATTGTATTGGAGGTATTCCTTTCTTGTATATAAAGTGTTTCTGAATCAAAAACCTTTTGTCAGCTTAATTTTTGCATTACACGTTTTTGGTGATTCAAACATTCCGACTCGAGCCCGATCCGCTTTTGCGGGTCACCCACGGGTACCCGACCCAGTGCAGAACTCTAACTGGGCTCTATTCACAAAGATTTAACTTTTAAATAATGTTACGAGTTGCTATGAATACATATTTGATAAAGTTTGATTCATGAAATGTTCACATGGTTGTTTAAAACAATTCATTTCAATAAACAACAACATTCAGGAACATCAGCATTTATTAAAAAAAAACACACATTTAGAAAATAACTTAAAGGTTTGTCAATTATATGTAAACTGAAAAGACAAGAGGCCTTGTTTGGATTTTGTCTTTTAGGGTTAATTCGCCTGCAGGAGCTTATCAAAGCACCATCCAGATATAATATCAAAATTAGAATCCGGCAACTCCCCACGATGAGTAAGGATGCCAGACCTCTATTGAAAGAAATGAAGAAGGGCAAGGAGTTCTTTGTAATATTCGACTGCACACACCAAACAACAGCAGATATTCTTAAACAGGTAAGTGGTAGTAACTGTTTTTGTCAATTTGGTATGAGTCTTTACTTGCATGCACGTCTCATAGGAATCTTTTTTTTTCTTTCTGGTAGATGAATTTGTTATTGTATGGCTCAATTTAGAAAAGACATAAAGGAGAGCAGCCTTTTTTATAACGTATTAAGATATTATGGCGCTAAAGATCAGAGCAGTGCTGGAAGCTGTGTTAAGGGTCCCAAAATAAGAATAGAGGGGCTTTGCAAAGATATGTATATGTTACATTGACTTACATTGGAATTAATACAAATGTATAAATAACTTTGAGAATTCCTGGTAAATGAAATGTGAAACACTGCTTGTTACATATTTCAGTTAGGAATAGTTTGAGAATCAAGCCCTTTGTGTAGGATAATAGATGGCTTGGAACAATATGTGTTATATTCCGAAAGATTATGATAAATAACTACAGTGTACATTTACATTTTCTTGACAAAAAATAGCTCAATACAATGCAGCAGTAAATCAAAGCCCTTCAATCAAACACTATCCATAGTACCTAATTCTGCCGAGTCAACGCCCAGGGGGTGTAAAGTTGTCGTTGAGGCAAAAGTGTGTGGGGGGGCATTGACTCGGGCAGGAGTGAAATTACAGGCATTATTAGCATTAGGTAGATAGATCACGTTTAGAATTAGGCATGCTTACAATTCCAAGGTAGAGCACAGCACACAGCGACGCCTACAAGTGTGCTGTTCTTTTATTTTGGCCCTCTTCCTGTGTGTTGTTTGTTTTTTGTTTAATAAAAGGTTTAAACAAAAGAACAACACACGTGTAGGCTGGGCATTAGCCTTCACTACTAAGTTGCCCACCAGTACAAAAATCACAGCACAAACACTCCCCCCCAAACGCCTCCAATAAACAAAAGATTTCTGAATCTTTTTATACATGTGGCCACTTGCCAAATACCTAATTGGGGAATGGCCACACGTGATTGCTAGCAGGGGCAGATTTAACCCCATCTCTGCCACCCTTACATTCCCCCACACACTATTTACAGCAGCAGGGCTTCTGCCCTGCCACACAAGCCCATTCTTTTGTAAATTAAATTGAAGACTTCTGCACCTGAGGGATTTATTGCAGGCCTTTTAGGTCTCAGATTTTGTGTGTGTGTTCAAACTTGCCTTAAGTGGTAATTCTTCTTCGGACACATTATTCTTGGGATCTTCAGAATCTGAATTGAAACATTTCTAGTTCTGTATATTCAGAGATGCCAAGGTTTGATGATCTCAAAGAGTGAAGGTGTATATCAGTGATGAAGGTGCACAGTGAGATGACAAAACCAGGACAGTTTTAAACTGAGCTGTTTAGTACTATTAAACCAAATAGAGATAATGTATAAACACTCAATAGTACTGAACCAATAAAAAAATAGTACTTAACTGTCTATTATTGGATTTTGCAATGCCCCCCCCGATCTATAACTTTACTCCAATTATTGTAATTACATTGTGTGCTTTTTTTAACGAATTTCAACTACAACAGCAAATTAGTACTTTTGAAGTTCAGTGGCTATTTTACTTCAGTCGCACATACAATATTACATTAAGTATAATTTCTATGAAAAGAATAGTTTATGCAAATAAAAGTATAATAAAATATATACTACTACTGCGACTACTACTAATAGAACAAATAATAATGATGGAAAGATTGGTGCAAATGAGTATTAATTAGACTTGCTATGGAAAGTCAAACTCATGCAGCTTGTAGCTGGAGAGAAGTAAAACTATACTGTCTGCCTGCTGCCCCTCTCTGTCTTATCGGCCCAGGCTGGATGCACTGGATCATTCTGTACGTACAGGGAGACCAGGCCCAGGTCTGTACTGTTCTGTTGTCGTGTGGTATTTTGGAGATTTTGTATTCATTGCCTATTGTCTGTTTGTAGATCCTTTCCATGGGGATGATGACTGAATACTATCACTACTTTTTCACCACACTGGTAAGGCATTGTGTTACTGATTTGAAAAAAGGTACTTTTGAATCATTACATCAGGGCTGTATTTTTCAGGGTAAAGTGACTTATTTCACAGCATTTGATGGTCTAAAAATAAGTATTTTAGGATTAAACATGTTTATTAAAGCAGATAAAATAGCTTTGTCACATTCAAAATTATTATACAACAAATGTGCCTAAATATATAAATGCTTACCTGAAAAGCAGTACATTGTAGAATATTTTCTTTTTTATGTCCACCTTTTAAATAAAGTAATACAAACAAATTGTTTATTGTTATAAAAGTTCTTATTTAAAACAGGTCTACAAAAAGTGTCCTTTTCCATGTGTGTTGCCCAAGCAGTAATGTAATTACAGTTGATGCTCTCTTTGATTTGTAAATGTTAGAAAATCTACAGTATTTCTTTGTAATTGATATTTAAGTTTTGCTTTAGTTTTCTTTGAGCCTGCCACAGGGAAGTCGTGAACAGCAACTTAACGGCCACTGTGATCAGCACGGTTTCATTTTTGGGAGAGGGGTTCGTCACCCGGTTCAGTGGTGGGCAGACAGGCATGCTTTCAGTGTGCAGAGCCTTTACTTTTGCTGTGCGATAACGTTTTTTACAGCACGAGAAACTGACTACTTTTAAAATGAGACATATACAGAGAACTTCGATAATTAAAGAATGGAAAAATGAAGCTGATAATATTGTGGCTGAGGCAGCAAAAATAATTATTTCACCGCCACCAAAAAAAATAAAATAAAACAAGGCAACATGTTACATTAGTTCTGCAGGAGCCCCTCTCCATAGCAAAGCAAAACACTGACAACTTTAAACGCAGAGGCTTTGATAAGCATACATAAAGACAGAACTAACACCGCGAATGCTAGAAAAAAGACTTCTAACAACTTATAAAGTTTATAACAAAGAATGAGCGCAGAGAAGCCGACTTAAGGTCTCCACACACCAGAAGTGATGCGATTTTGTAATTGCCAACGAGACACTTTCGCAGCGACATGACCACACACCAGAAGTGACACAGAGGCGATGCAACAGGCTTGAAAACTACCAGATCTATACAATTGTTCTGAATTGATATTGACATAATTATGATCAAGTACATATTCGTCAACATAAATGTGGAAATTACAAGTGTCTTCTCTGATGGTATTTCAACACATATGGCAATAAATCATACACACCAGGCTTATCCAGTTCCTTTGAAATGGACTCCCATATATTATTTTTCAAATCTGTATCTTTATAATTGTGATGCCCTTTGTCATAAAGCTCTGGGTATTTTTTCAATGATAGGTGTTTATTGTTTCCTCCATCATTTTGGATACTGCTTCATCCTGCTGGACCACATGCATTGAAGCTGTTCTTTGATTACCCAATGCCCTATTTGCCCCGCGTCAAATCGCAAAAAATAGGATTCAATCCTATTTATTTCGCGCCGCCCTGGTGCTGCTCCCGCATCTCCTGTCGTGTTGCCTGTGGTGTGAAAGATACTTATCAAAAGTATAGGCTTTATTCATTGTGATGCATCGCTTCACAGTTCCGCTTGCCGCATGGCGTCTGGTGGGTAGCAGCCTTTAGGGTGTGATAGCAAATATTTCTATATTTATCTTGTAACGGTTGAAATGTGTTACCATTTCATGTAATTTGTGTCAGAAGCAGTAAATATAACTGTAACTTAAATAGCTAGCCTTTAGGTAGGCTATAAAGCTAAACAAATACTTTGTAGACGGCTGTTTTTTAATATTCTTTATCAATACATTCTTTATCAATGTAAATTCTATATATGGTAATTATTTTTAGTTTATTTTACAAAACAAACATTACATTTGTTATGAAGTAAATTGAACAAGGTTTGTGGGATATGACTCGCTGCCAAACATTCAGATAACAAGCTTATTATTATTTATTATTATTATTATTAGTCGTAGTACTATAGTTGTTGCAAACTTTAAATAACCAGTAGACTATAAATATATAACTTTTTTTTAAATGAAATTGGTAGTTTTTCCATGTTTAGTAATGTTATCTATTGTATAGGGGAAAAATAAAGTTTGGGCAATGAGGCTATTTTTTCTGTAATTTAATTTCAATGTATGAACATTAGTGTGGTGGTGGAGGCGGGGGGGGTCATACCAACACCCCCTCCCGCCCGGGACCTTGACCCCCTCACTTTTAGAAAGGCTCCGGCGCCATTGCCTTACATGTACCTGAATTAGAAAGCAATGTAACATAATATTATAACGATACAATAGTGCTGCTAAAGTTATTTAATTTATTCCAAATTAAACAGTTCATGGAGAATACAAAATGAAAAAGAGGGATTGAAATTGAAAACTTCTTCCCAGATTTGCAATTATTCCGCCACTAATGTTGCTAAATATTAAGTTTAAAATGGATACCTCTTATAATAATTTTATATTGTCGCTTGTTTTACTCTGTCATTTTTTTTTTTTCGCCAGTATGGAAAAGTGCATTTTTATTTCTTTAAACGTGAATGGCTGCAGACAGTCTTTTAAAAGAGCGCAGCTCTGTGAGTTTTTAGAGCAGAAGTGGGCAGGGGTAGCGTTACTACAGGAGACGTACTCGGACAGGGAGAATGAGGCGGCGTGGCTGGCAGAGTGGAGGGGCAGTACAGGAGTGGCAATATTATTTAAGCCCAGCCTAGGAGCAACGATTTTAGACATTAAAGAGATTGGAAAGGGGAGGTTATTAAAAGGTGAGGGCGAGTTTGAGTGACACTGTGTATGCTTTTATTATTACTTGTGCACCAAATAAGGGGAGGGAATGAATCTTAATTTTTACCAAACTAAAGCAAGCTCTTAAGTATTGATAATGATGATGTGGTGGTAGTGGGGGGAGATTTTAACTGCACCGTTGATTTTAACATGGATAGGAACAATAAGGAACCCAATCCCCAGTCCTCAAGTGAATTAGCTGCAGTTTTTCAGTTCAGTGGCCTGGTTGATGTCTGGAGGTGTCTGCACCCTAATGCAAGACAATACACCTGGTCTCATTGTCGCTCACAACAAATATATATATATAGAGCAAGGTTAGGCCACTTCTACACATCATACACTCATCTGAATAAATAAATAAGAATAAGAAAAACCACACTATAAAAATATGAGACAGTGGTAGGACATCAGCAAAACACAGATTAAAAACTTTTGCCAGCAGTACACGCTCAACTCAACCGGGTCACTGAACGCAGCAGTGAGAGAGTTAAAATTATCCAGTTAGAGAGCAGCCTGAACACAAACCACCAGGAGCAGACTCTACAAACCCTGAGGAAGCAGAGACACTTGCTGGGCATCCTGCTGAAGGAGAGAGTGAGGGGGCGCTGGTGTGCTCTCGCTTCATGGAGCTCAGAGATATGGACACCCCCGCCAGCTTCTTTTTTGGCTTGGAGAGGAGGAGAGTGGACAGCCGGCAGATGCACCGCATCTGGACACCTTGCGGGAAGGAGCTGTACAGCCGGGAGGTGATCAGCAGGGAGGTAGTACAGTTCTATACTGAATTGCAATAGCAGCTGGTGGCCCCAAAAATTGGGGAGGCATAAAATATTGGCAGCGGGTCCGACTTTGTCACTATTATATTTGAAAAGATGCTATTCAATACAAATGCTGCCAACCAACAAGCTTGGCATTATCTATCAGACTTTAAATTATGGCAGAAAACCAAGAGTTGCACATTTGAAATAAAGCACTTTACGTTTGTATGTTTGGTTATGTTATTACAAAAAAATGAAAATAAGAGTTACTGGTATCGTCATTCACTTCTCATTCTCTCTACTGCCGCCTTCCACACAAATCAACGCACGCTAGAGTTCAGGCAGAGTGAGACCAATGATTGGCAGACACAGCGGAAGGAGACCTGCCTCCTGCCTCCTTTTTGCTGTGTTTTTTAACGTGTGTGACTTTGCGAGATGAAAGTAGGAGGAATATGATTGGCTATCACTCTTCAGGCAAAATCTCCTTTGTCCTCTGCTCCTCCAGCGACTGTCTGGGAAGCAGTACAGCACAGAGAAGCCAGATTTTCCATCAACGGATATTGCTCTTAACAGCATTCGTGGAGCATCTTGCGTGCAAAATAAGTAATATTTATGCAAATAAAAGTAAATGTATGTGATCACTCAGTATGTGATTTTGTATTTATTTTTTGCTTAAATCTTTGAGGTGGCAGTGCCTCCCTTGCTTACCCAAAGGAGCCGCCACAATTGTATAACAAAGAGCCATGTGACCAGCAGGATAGGGACTGTAGCATGCAGGGTATGTCTGCATTTGGACTAGTTTTAAATTTTTAATAATAAAATACGTTGTTTTGAATTCAAGTCATGTAGAAGCCGACCTTTATCAAAATAATCTAGACACTAGATTCACATTTTTTGTGAATATAAAGGAACAGTTTTATTAGAAATAAAACAAAGTAAATTCTTATATATATATAATTTTTTGTTCAGAAGGCAATTCTGACCCTTGCGAGATAGACGCTCTTTGCGTCCAGACAACCTATCGATAATTATCTATTACCAAGACAGCTAAATTTGGATTCTAGCCTTAAACGCAGAATGATAAAGTCTGAAAATTGTATCTCTGTTCCAGCTGCTCGCAGGCTGGATCTCCAGTTTGTCACAGTTCAAAAACTGGTTTGTGTATTAGAACCTTGGATTTTGTGTCAGGAGCGCTGTTTGAGTGACGCGCTCATACTTTTGTAACATTCTCTTTACCCTTGTGATTGGATAGTTTGGTTATTTTGGGCGGTGCCTGAGTCCACGTGAAGTGTTTTTCATGCAACCCCTTGTTCTCCATTGGTCAACTATTCTGCCCCCTGTCGACTGTATTTATGAGATGGACTATTTTTTGTCTTGGGTGTCAGCAGTTAGTTTATGACTCTTTTTTTAAAAGGATTCTTTGTCAGTGGGGGAGTTTGTGACCAGAAACCAAGAAGACACAGAGAATGGTTTAAGATTCCCCTCTGTATTTCAATTCTGTTATTTTCATACACAGAATGATATTATAACCCCCTCAGATGCTACAGGACCAACTGCTCTAGGGTCTGCGCAACCTGAGCAAAGAACAGCATCAACTAGACAAGCCAATGACATATCAGGAGCTGACCACTGCGGTTACACAGCTTTCAAATGGAAAAGCTCCAGGCATTGATGGACTGCCCGCTGAATTAAAAAAATAATAATAATAATAATTCTTGACTGTGATTGGAGAGGACTTTCTGCAGGTGCTGGGAGAGAGCCTCCGAGACAAAGAACTGGCCTCAGCTGCAGGAGGGCAGTGATCACGCTGTACCCAAGAAGGGAGACCTGCGTATACCAAAACAAATTGGAGACCTGTTTTGCTTTTATGTTCTGAATTTAAAATCATTTTAAAATGTTTTGCCAATACTCAAAATATGTATAGGAGCTGTAATTCACATGGATCAAACTTACTGTATACCAGGACGTTCCGTTTTTGATAATTTGTGATTTGAATGTTGGGATAGTCTCTCTAGATCAGGAGAAAGCTTTTCACAGGGTTGGCCACACATACCTATTTAAAACCCTGAAAGCCTTTGGGTTTGACCCTGCTTATATTTCTTACATCCAGCTTTTATACTTCATTTTTTCAGCATTTTAATGATCAACAATGGGCTGAGTCAGTTTTTCCCAGTGTGCAGGGTTATTAGGCGGGGCTGCTCCCTGTCTGGCATGCTTTATTCGCTGGCCATAGAGCCCCTGCTGCACCTACTGGTTGGCTGGGAAGTGCCGCCCTCACTCTCCCTGTCGCAGTGAAGGTGTTTGCATATGCAGACGATGTGAACATGTTTGTGTGCAGTGACATCAAGGTGCTACGGCAGAGCCTGCACACCACCTTCCTGTCGGTCAGTTGGCATGACACCCCCTGCCCCCCCCCCGTCCTGCACAAGGCGCTGAGAGGGAACAGGACAGACCAGGCATTAAAGTGCTGGGGGTGTTCTTCGGAATGGAGCCCTATATGCAGGAGAGGGGGTGGAGGGAATGAGGGAACGCTGCTAACCATAAATGCATTTAAAGACTTAATTCAACACAGCAGGGATTAAGAAAGTCTATCAGCTGTGTGTGATGGCATCACATTTTAACCAGTTGAGGATGTTGGTGGATTCAAGGTGGAAGGCATGTCTGGAGGTAGAGGAGGGGCAGAGGCCAGTGTGGAGTGTGCTGTATAAATTGTCCCTCACCAAGAGAGCGGGGGACCTGCAGTGAAGGATCCTGCTCTGTATTGTGTCCACCAGCAGGTTTCTCCACAGAGTTGATTCTAGCTTTAGCTTAGAGTGCTGTTTCTGCTTCATGAAGGAGACAGTGTTCCACGTGTATGGTGAATGTGTAAGGCTAGGACCACTCTTCCATCTCTTACAAGAGTTCCTGCAGAAAAACTACCTCAGTCATATTGTAGCTGGTTCAAAAATGCTATCTAATCATAATACAAATAGCCAATATAAGCGTAACAGGTTTCTCAAAGAAGCGAAATTCTACCTCAGACATGTTGCAGCAGCATTAGGTCCACACAAAAAAATAAGTAAAAATAAAATCAAAAAAGTGCAACAGCAAGCAAAACAGGAAAAACTACGGAAGCAATCGGAGATCCCCATTGTTGAAAGTAGGCAGTGGAGTCGAGATGTCCACGTAGTAGAATAGCAACCAACCAACCAAGTCTGAAGGAATGCATAGCATAGCCACTCACAGCCGGTGATGCCCGTTGTCAAGAACAGACGAACATCGGATCAAGAGGACTGCATCGCAGTACAGAAATCAGCCCAGCCTGAGACGCCGTGCAGCAGAACCACTCCTTGTATCAACAGGGTGTAACTCGATAGCAGGAGCAGGGGATAGATTCCAGTCGTGTAATGGATCAGCGAGACCGAGGGAGTCCAGAAAGGCCTGGGCATCTTCTTCAGGAGAGTGAAAGAGGTGATTTGCAGAGCTGTGGTGGATCTTGAGAACCGCTGGGTAAAGAAGGAACGTCTGCAGACCTCAGGAACAAGCAAAGCCAATGGTGGGAAAAAGCCTTGCAACGCTGTGCAGTGAAGTTGCTGAAGTCAGGAAAGAACCTGATATTACCAACTACAGAGCAAGAGCAGTCCTTCCTGGCAGCTTGCAATATGGACTGACGTTGCCCCTTTAAAAATTGACCCAGCACACAAGAAATTGATTTTTAAGCGCTGGTCCGCTATTTTTAATAAACACCAAAATAAACAAAATACAAAACAAACACCTAGCTCTTTACGAGCACTAACTAAACAAACAGGAACACCCTGACTACGAGTGGGACAGCTAAGCTGTTTCCCCACCAAACAGAAAACAAAACACACAGGTTTAATGCACCACACTTTACCTCACGACTGCTGGGAAGCAGAGTACCTCTTTCTGCCTCCTTCTACTCAGCAGCCTTGAGCAGACTAGCTGCCTCTCGTAAATACCCTGCACCTGGTATTAATTTAACAATGGCTACCAGGTGCAGGGGATAATTAATAATAAAACAATTAACAAATCAATTAAATCAGGACAAATGTGCATTCCGCACATGTTTTTACTGCAGAGAGGTTTTAACCCCCTCCCTGCTGTCTCACACTATTAATATTGAAATAGACGAGGGGAGTCAAAGAGAAGGTCCTAAGCTGCCACCATTCCCGCAGGCCACGTAACTCCCCCAAGAATCTTAATTTTGTTGTGTTTTACCTTATAGTATTTTAATGGGTTTTAATTGGAATGATTAATAAAGGATCTTAAAAGTCAAAAGTGTGTCTGTCTCTCTGCCTGCCACGCCCTGTAGTCATTTTTACACATAGGCTTACTGTCACCTGCTGCTTCGACATCTTTGAAGACAACCACAGGAACATTTTTGCGAGGCCCTTAAAAGGGGGGGAGCGACTAATACACCAGTGCGACGTATGTGCCGATGTATCTAATATTAAACTACTGTACCAGTGCCACAATGGGGTTACTACAGTCACAGTTATGTCTCACGCAAACTTAACTTTTGACAACCCGATTTATTTTTTCAGTATCTACGGCATTCAGGTCATGTTGCTAGGTAGAAACACAAAACCACTGTTCTAATTAAATGTTTTTATTTGTTACTCTCAATACCCTTAGTCATTTTGAACTTTAAACACAAGCTTTCAGCCTCTTGACTGACCTCTCAAACGTCACAGCTATACTGCTTCACTGTTAACACAATAGCTGTCAGTCTCTATGAATTTCCTTATTCTCACCCTCCTGAGCCATTGATTTGTCAACATTCAAACTGAACCCGCCCCTGGGATCCGTACCAAACAGCTGTTACTTAGAAGACTGGCTCTACCTCCTCTACGCTCCCCTGCCTCCAGAGCCCGCTCCTTCTCCACCCTCGCTCCGCAGTGGTGGAACGACCTTCCTACAGATGTCAGGACTGCCCAGTCCCTGACCACATTCCGGCGCCTCCTTAAGACTCACCTCTTCAGACAGCACCTGTAGAACTCCTCTGTTTTTCCCCTGGGACACTTATCACCCTTCCTTAAATGCGCTTTACTTGCTCTTACCTGCCCCCTATTTTACTGCATTTAATCCTGTACTTCAGAGTACTGTAATCTGCCAAGTGTTTAATCTGTAGTATTTTGTATTTAATCATATCTTGATGTAACTATCACTGACACTGTTATCTGCTGTATTATTGAATTGTATTTTGTCACACTTGTACTTGCTTGAACTAAAGTCATTGTATTTATCTTGCTCTTAATTGTATTATTACTTGTACTGTGATACTTGAAATGTATTTGCTTACGATTGTAAGTCGCCCTGGATAAGGGTGTCTGCTAAGAAATAAATAAGAAGAAGAAAGCCGAGTAGTAAACTTTTCAAGTCTTCCTTTCGTTGTAACTGCAATGCTATAATAATCAGGTGAATTTGAGACTGGATAAAATAGGACAGTGAGAAAAAAAAGAAAATGCTACAAACAGGTTTGATTCTTGAAATTGCGCGTTGTTGAATTTGTTAATCGCAAAGCTGAAAAAACAGTATGTGACTGGAGACGAAACAAAGACAAACTTAAAATGACAAAAGAAAAATGAGCAACGCAGTGGTACACTTGTAAAGTGTGTATGGTTCTGATTAACAAAACAAAATTAATATATTTGTACAGCTGGGAATGTGATGCAATTGTACTGCACTGTATGCAACACTAAAATGTTTTATTTAATAGTTATTAAATGGTGCACTGTTTAGTTTTCTTTTTTGCTTTAGTTGATGCAAGCAGCACTGTTTTTCATACTTTTTTCTTTTTAGATTTGAAGTAACACAACAAATTAATACAAAAAATTAAAAGCCAATGCAGCGGGAACTATTGTCTCAGTATGGTTTTGTAATGAAATGTTCAGGAAAGCAAAGAAGATATGTTTTTAACTTGTTTGGTTACTTGATATGCCAAAATAAAATAGCGGTAGGTTAATACAGATGTGATGTGGGATGTATAACTTGATTTTACACTCCTGTTAATTATTACTTTTTAAATTTTGAAAAACAAAATGTTGCAAACAAGGGTTATTTTGAAACTAAACCTGTGTATAGCTCTTTATTTATCGGTGTTGAGCACGTAGGAAAAAAAAATTGTAAAAAAAATATTTTAAAACACAAAAAGGTGTTTTCCTAAAATCGAAGTCTCAAAAAGGAGGGAGCGACTTTTACACCAGTGCGACCTATAAAATGATTTTTACGGTACATCAAATTAATTAACAACATTTAAACAATACCTTCACTTGTTAAAATGTTATAACGATTTTAAATAAAATACTTAATGGTTGCAATAAACTCGCTTCCTTTACTTTAACATTACAGCAGCATGATTTATGGTTTCAACTTCATTTTTTATATTACACTTTGATTTTCAACCATTAATATCTCGGTCAAAATGCATTTAAGAATATTCCCTCACCCCGACACGATCCAGCCATATAGGAATTGATGTAGTTAAATCTGAGTAGAAGAAAGTTCAGTGAAATATAAACAGATTTATATTAAGACATACAGGTAGTGAACAAAAAAATGGAAACACCTGGGTAAATATACACCAAGTATATTGAAAGCAAGGGCTTCCACACAAGTGTGGCTCATGCGTTAATTAAGCAAATAACATTCCAGCATGCTTAGGGTCATGTATAAAAATGCTAGACAGGTCTGGTTGACTACAATTATGGCTAGCATGGCTGCAAGAGAAGACCTCAGTGACTTTGAAAGAGGGGTGATTGTTGGGACGCATTTGGCAGGAGCTTCAGTGACCAAGACAGCTCAACTTGCTGATGTTTCACGAGCAACAGTGACTAAGGTGATGTCGGCATGGAACTCAGAGGGAAAGACATTATCAGCAAAGGACAACAGTGGGCAGAAGCACATACTCCAGGATCATGATATCCGTGCGTTAATTCGAATTGCAAGGCAAAACAGGCAAGCAACTACAGATCAATTGACTGCAAATTTCAACCTGGGGCGCGAGCAGCCAGTTTCATCAAAAACGGTCCGCCGAGAACTCCACAGAGTGGGATATCATAGTGGCCCAATGCCCTATTAAGTGACTTTACATTGGTGTTTCCATTTTTTTGTCCACTACCTGTAGTTTCTGCCACACAACACCCTGTGTTAAGAGCCACCACTTTAATATTTTGTTAATTGCAGTGCTAACAGTTTTTTTACAGCTTAGAAATACTTCAAAATATGTTATTTTAGTAATCACCACGTTTTCATTAAGTGCAAACCACCATATAATGGGTTATTTAACAAAGACAATGTTGTTCCGTGTTATTAATTTGAACAAAAGTTAAAGAATAAGTAGCAGGGTTTTTAAAAAATATAGTGTTATACACCCCCACATTTGCTACAACTGTTTAAATAATGTACCTGTATTTTTTTTCTTTTCATTAACATCCTGACAACTTTTTACACTTATAACTTTAAAGTCTGTTTCAAAGCTATTTTCAAATTTGGGCAAATGGTTCTGAAGCCTTAATTAACCCAGCTAATCAGAGGCCAAAACTCATGTAAAAGTAAGTCTCAATGACAAAGCTTTGGATAGCCCCAAGCTGTTCTAATAAATGCTGTGACAGGCTGGCTAAGCGGTGACGTCAGACAGAAGCATGGACGGGAAAAAAATACTGACACCAGGGACTGCAGTTTTAAAGTAAGACGCGGCTCGCTCCCGTTTTTATTAACAAATACAAAAAATAAATCAAAAGTTTAAACAAAAAGAAACTGTGCTCACAGAGCAAAATAAATAGTTAAACAGAACAAAATCACGAACACAAGTAATAAACAAAACCCAGGTCAGGCTGAGCAAATGCCTTTACTGTTCCTGGAGTTTAATTTTAGTTTCGTTTTAATCCTCTCGCTCACTCTCTCCTTCCAACACCCAACCCCCCAAGTGCTGAGAGCTGCAGGCTTTTATAACAGGTGACCATCTCCCGATTAGCAACAAATTAAATCACCTAATTAATTCGGGAGATGGCCACCTTCTGCACGAGTTTTTTTAAAATACCATGTGGATGGGGCTTCCCATCCACGTTACTAAATAATAACAAACGGCTACGCCGTCATCTATACATAATAATAATATACAAAAACAATAACAAAACCTGCGGCGCTCGCCGTCATAAAAATAACAAATCATAATAAACAAACACAAAACAATAAATCTGCACGGGGGCGGAGGGGAACCCCGTTCTACAATAAAATAAACAAATAAATACGTACAGGGCTCTACCGCCCTGCTACAAATGCCCATACCAAGTTTCATTACAGCTGAATGAGCGATTCTCAAGGTATACTGTAGTTAAAACAAACATACAGCAATCCCTGTGTTTCCCTGTTCCCAAAGTGAAAATGTAATTGAATATAGATTTTCAGTGCTCCCCTTATCATTGTTTAATGGCCCTTTTCCTTGTCAAAGGTATTGTTGCTCAGGTTTTTAAAAAAGTTTCTTTACCTCTGCCATTTTCACTGCCCATCACATCTCAGTATCTATGCTGAAAGCTGTCACGTTTTCACTTTTCACGTTCTCTTTTATTATATTATTTGCTCTGCACACACTCTTAACTCAGGGGAGACGTTAAGGAGGACAGAGATGTTTAAAACTCCTAGTGGTTTATGTTCGAGCACTGGACGAGCGGTGTGTCCTTAAAACCTTTTTATTTAATCAAGAAAATCACTCAGACTCATTTATTCAAAGTTTTACGAATCAGAGCAACATCAGCGCTCCTTCGTTTTATTAAAATGCCTTTAATATTGGTTTAGTAGTTTGCGCATACTACCAAAACCCGAAAACATGTAACAATAATTAGCAATCCTAAGTTTATTACAAGTTTCAGCATTTAATACTTCAATAACATAATACAATTATATGTATTCAGTGCAGCCCTCAGGCTGGTTAAGCACAAAACCTACAAGCACCCACTGCTATGTTTTAGCACATTCAATATAACACCCTCAATACCAAAACGTAGTTTCAAAACCTCATAGCAATATAACCAATAAATGTGAGATACAATATTACCATTAATATGCTTACCTCCTATTATAAGGAAGAGTAGCGTGAACAAAAGAGAAGGACTGTTCTGTGGAGATCTGCAAAGGATGGACCATGTAGCTCTGCCAAGCTTGATTGTGGTACTCTAGTGTGATCAGTTCAGGGTTTTTATACAATTTTTGTCCCATTGCGAACAATGAGAGGCCCCAATTAGTCCCAATCATCAATCCCCATGGACAGTCCTTATCTCTTAGCAAACAGTAATCTATAAGGAATTCAACCAACTCTTCAGTCCCACTCATATACCAATAAATCAACACTGGCCCATGATCTCACCCACTCATCCTTGCCCCCTCCTTTATCCGAAGAATTCAGGTAAAGCAGAGTTCACAAAATCCTTGCTGTTTTGATTCACTACTTAATATGTGTGTATTACAAAAAGAAGTTGTGTTTTAAATATATGCAACACCAATATAGGAAAAGTGGTGTTTTTTGAATATATGCAACACCAACAGTTTATAATATAGCAGTTTATAGTTTATAATGGTTATAATTGATTATATGAACTTGGCTTTCCAAAAATATATTCCTTCATGTCATCTCACTCAAATTAGTTTCCTTCTTTCCTTACTGGTGTACGTTTAGCCGGTATTATAGGGAACTTTTATTCTATATCTCTTCTAGTATAGAGTTTTTTCCTTTTATGAAAAACCCAACTATTTTACTGAGCTGTGAAGTTGTAATGCCTTTCTCTCCTATGGGCCCCAATTGCCTGAACTCAATTGACACTTAGATGACCCTGTATTTTTCAGCTATATTCATACTGGCTAAATCCAGTTCGTTAAAGACATCTCCTCCCTTGCCAAGTTTGGTATTGATGGATGTTTCTATAAGTCTATACCTATATCTCATATGCCTCCTTTGCCCTTCGACTAGTTATTTTAGGTGTTAAGACCATCCATTCTAACTCCCCACATGTGCAGTCAGGCCTTCAGTACTATAATCCTTCTGATAAGAAAATTCCGGCTTCCTCCCACCAAAAAGGCCTTCCAGCAGCTAATATTAATCTCTCCAAGGGCAGGCTGATAGAGAGTTCAAGAAGACAGGACACATAGTTTATTCTTCTAAAACCTACCTCCTGCTTTTTATTCTTCATTATTTATTCAATCCTTTTATTTTGTATGTTCTACCACAACTTTTCTTTATGCTGCATCTTTTAACTTCAGAGTCAAACTAGTACGTTACTTCTTATAGCATATGGCTGCTAACCTTATTACTTTCTGCTAGCAGCAGTATATCAGCAATATTACAATAGGATTTTATTCAATTTTTCTGCTCTCTATTCGTGGTGTATCTTCTGACAATGCTTATTTTTCTTAAGTTATAGTCTGCTTTTACTCTAGGTTGTTCTTACTCACCTACTTATTTTAAAACTGAATTACAAGCAGAAACCTACTTAAAGCGAGGTCTTTTAATCCTTTACTTAAAAATACTCCTAACTCCTTTTCCCTTTATATTCAGAAGTTATAATTCTTGAATGCAAGCACACAGTAATTCTTTTCATTGAATTAGAACTCAGTTTCTAACCATGCTCATCTTGGTAGAAAAGAGCTTCAGGTATACTATCATATTAAGCAAAGTGAATCATATGATCTTATACATAAAAATTGTTCATAATATCTCATACTAACAATAATTATCACTACCTATGATTATATGTTACCACAACAATCTATACTATTTAGAATAAGCATGTTAATATGTATCTAGTAATATAGCATTATTCTGTTATTCAGACTAGAAAGTTTCAGTAGAAATTCCAGCACCCTATTCTGGAGCCATGCCCATCTTGATAAGAGATGGTTTAGAGCTGACTGGGTTAGAGTGTCAGGCAGTCCCTGCTCCAGTTAAAGGGTCATACAGAGGGAGCATTCCTACAGCAATGGTTATAAACTAAAACTATTAAATATTACAAATACAAACTGAAAACTACTAAACATTGCAAATGAGTATAGTACATGCATTTCATTAATACATTTCATTTTTAAATCATCTAGACCATGTCCAATGTTTCAGCTCGTTCCCAGCAGGACTCCACTTCTGTCTTGGGTTCAGCTCGGGTCGGCTCTGCAAACACCACAATACCTATTTTGCTCTACATTATTAGTGGGCAGACTTAATACAACTGAATCTGAATCAATCGAGGAGCCGTGAACTCTAGCCACTGAAATTCTCCATGCAAAGGAATCCAATTTCTTACTACACATAATAACTGGTTCGAGGTCACCCGTGACAAAGCCTAACCTGGATGCAGCTGAATAATGGGTGGTATGGCATTTCTTGATTTTTGTGACTTTAGGCTACACCATTGAAGTTAATTTAATTGTCATATTTTATGGCATTTCCTGGATTTTGTGGCTAAGCTTAAACTATAAAATTTAACACCTTTTTGTAATGAATTTATGTTGACTCTATTATTGTACAGATGAGACAGTTTCTATAGCATTGTGGTCAATGTGAAAAAAAAAACAACTGAAATGACATGCACTGTTGCATAACCCCTTTCAAATGAGTTCTTTAGAAAGTAAGTGGAGCACAAGGAATTTAGCTTTTAAAAAGCCACTGTCAAGAAACAAGTCAAATAGCTTTCACAATAGTTTACAATTTTGCGTCATTAGTTTTTTGTTCTACAGTAAGATTGTATTGCAAACAGGCATTTAGACCATGTATATTTATACTGTGTTTTTATTATACAGGACCTGTTTGCTTTGGATCTTGAGCCCTACCGATACAGTGGAGTAAACATTACTGGATTTCGACTCCTCAACATCGACAATGCGCATGTGGCTTCAGTTGTAGAGAAATGGTCGATGGAACGTCTCCAGGCACCTCCCAAACCTGAAACTGGCTTATTAGACGGGATTATGACAGTAAGAATTGGCAAAATATCATAGGGAAAAAAGGCACCTATTTACAATTTCAAGAATTTACTTGACACAGGAAATACTAATCTCTGAGTCCAAATAAGTGAAGATCAGAGTGCTAGATCTATTATAATTTGATGGTATGAGACCTTGGCCTCTCCCCTCTGCCAAGCCAGTGAACCACAGTGGGTACCAATGGCTGTGTTCAAATAGTGTATGATTGTTTTATGATGAAGTATTATACAATGGAATCTAAAAACGTACTGCTGATTTAAATCGTTGAACTTTAGTTGTTTGTCCTGTTTGAACCAATAATTGTGTGGTGATTGAAAGTCACCCAAAACCTGGAAAATTCTTGCTAACCTTTTTTTCATAGTTACCCATATACAAACTTTGAGTAGTTAAGAGCTATGGGTTTCATTTGAATTTGTTTTTTGTTCACTTTGCTTTTCAGACAGAAGCTGCCCTAATGTATGACGCTGTGTACATGGTAGCTGTGGCTTCACAGCGTTCCTCCCAAATGACAGTCAGCTCTTTACAGTGTCATAGACACAAACCTTGGCGCTTCGGACCAAGATTCATGAACCTATTTAAAGAGGCAAGTAATGTATTTTTGTGAATCTCAAACATTTATTCAAGCAAAAATAGAAGTCAATAGGAAAACAGGATTTATTTTGGGTTCATAAAACATAACGTTGTGCATTTGAACGTGTCACATATAAATACAGTGCTAACCTGTTAACCTGTTATAACGCGCCTCGTTATAGTGCGGAATCGGTTATAACACGGTAGGGTCGTGGCTCCCATTTGCTCCATAATGCCATTACAGTAGCCCTTTTAGATTCGTTATAAGGCGGAACACAAATAGCATGGTCTTGTAACTATGGCTCCCCACTACAGCATTATAAAGGGTGAGCACTGTATTAGATAGCATTATAAGAAATCCATTGCAACTGCTTTGCTGATGCTGGCGTCATCAAAATGACTATTGATAAGAATAACAAATGAATACTAGCCAGCGAGATGAAATGTTTTGCCCAGGAGAAACTCCACTCAGCTGTCTATTGTTTGTGACATCAGTTGCAAAGCTAAAATTGGCTTTGGAGCACTGTGACCTGGATGGCTTGTGATGACGTCAGACCAGGAAGAGAATGACAACAAGACTGTGGATGAAGTGCTTGGGCGTGGATTTATTAAATAAAATAATTAAACAAAAAAAAAAAAAACACTTTCACAAAACAAAAATGGCATGTTGGCCAAAATAAACAGACAGTAAATTTAAACAAGTAACATGCTGGTTTATAGACAGCACGAGTAGCAATTGTTTGTATTCTTACTTTTTATAGATCTCTCACTTGCGTTCCTCCTCTGAACACCCAGCCCCTGGCGAGCAGTTGATCCGCTCTTTTATACAGCTGTGCCGGGGCTCGCTTTGCTTGTAATAATTCAATCGAGCCCAGGCACATTCTGCAAGTAAAGTGATTTGTCAAGGAAGGTAATTAACCCTTCTCTGCCGACCTAAAACAACAGTGCCCATACATACATACATTTTATTTTTTTATTTATTTATTTTTTTTATTTATTTATTTTTTTTAAATTTAGTCGTCGCCAATTATTTTTACCCCGGTTTTCACCCCAATTTAGCATGCCCAATTATTATCTGTATCCCCGGCTCACCACTCGCAACCCCCCCGCCGACTCAGGAAACGGAGGCTGAAACACGCGTCCTCCGAAACGTGCTCCTTCCAAGCCGTCATTTTTCGCACTGCAGATCCACAGCAATGCTACCAGACCTATAGTGCCGGAGGACAACACAGATCTGGCGGCTCCGCTGCAGAGCCACAGGCGCCCTATCGGCCACAGGGGTCGCTGATGCGCGGTGAGCCGTGGATTCCCCTGCCGACCTAAGCCCTCCCTACCCGGGCAGCGCTCAGCCAATTGTGCGCCGCCCCCTGGAACTCTCGGTCACGGTCAGCTGTGACATAGCCTGGATTCGAACCAGCGATCTCCAGGCTATAGGGCACATCCTGCGAGGAGTGCCTTTACTGGATGCGCCACTCGGGAGCCCCCCATACATACATTTTAAATAATAACAACACTTAACACAAATACAAAATAATACATATAAACACAGGAGCGGGGTGTACCCCGTCACAAGCACCCACAAGTGAGGAATAATGTGAAACAGACTTTACATACAATAGAGAGAAAATAAACATAAACCAAAACAACTCTAATATAAATATATTAATAAAATAGCACCGGGGCTTTCTTTGTATCCCATACTCCTCTGCACAAAGTTTGATGTGGTTATTGAAAAACACCTAATAAGAGAGATGTACGTGAGAATAGGCAAATAGTGGAAAAAGGGCACTACTTTGGTGTAGCTCCCTCCCAAATATGTTTTTTTTCCCGATTACTATTACAAAATAGTAGATGAGGAGAAGATTCAATGGGCAGATTTCTCAGCTTTTTGCTTCCAGTAATTTGCATAATTCTTTCTGAAAGTTGAAAAAAAAAAAATTACAATTTGAAAACTAAAAGGGAACAACTTCAAGCACTTTCAAGCCCCTACATTAATTGTACATGTACAGCATATGATCTGTAGGAAAATGCATCATTCTGATTGTCAGCTGTTGCATTTAAGATTTATATTATTGTTCTGTCATAGCATGGTTATTTTCTTACTACTGTCTTAGATACATTTTTTTATTTTTTTTCTCTCAGGCACAGTGGCATGGATTGACAGGACATATCACAATTAATAAATCGGATGGTCTGAGGAAAGATTTTGATTTGGATATAATCAGTCTTAATGAGGAAGGGATGGAAAAGGTGAGCACTAATTCAATGCTTTATTTTATTTTGTGTTCAGCAGGATGTGCTCGATGTCATTTGCAAAGGGATTTTGGGGGGTGGTATTCTGCCTGCAACTTAATACATGAATAAAAGGTTTGTTATGGTGATGTACTTCAGGAATTTACTATAATAGTAGAAAGTGACAGCGTTACACAATAAGATTTAAAACGTGTGCTTCATACACGTGCTTCTTTTCATCCTTTTGTTCTATTTACATGTATTTTATTTGTGTTTCACAAGCTTGCTGGTAATCCCACTTACCGTCTAAATAAAGTATGGAAAAAGGTTTGTAGCACAACAAAATCGGTCGCCAAACCCTGTTGTGTGTTTGTGTTTTCATCAGTGTCAGTCCTATGTTAGTGAGGCATCTTATCCCTCAGTGTTCCTCTTACATGTACTACCATAAAAGACCACTGACAGTTGTTGTTTGCTATTTGTATTATTTGTACATTTTTTTGCTATTTATATTAGTTTTAAATTCCTTTTTTAATATAAAATTGTATTTTCTTTTAGATTGGAATTTGGAATTCAAATGGTGGCCTTAACCTGACTGATAGCAACAAAGAGAAAACAACTAATATTACAGACTCAATGGCAAATAGAACACTTATTGTAACTACTATTCTGGTAAGTGTGGCAGAAAATGTAATATTAACTATAAGAAGTATTAATAAAATGTGCTTTTTTGATTGTTAACTTGTTGTTCATATAATCTATTATAATGTATTTACAGGAAGACCCATATGTAATGTATAAGAAATCAGACAAACCATTGTATGGAAATGACCGATTTGAGGGATACTGTCTGGATTTGCTGAAGGAACTGTCAAACATTCTTGGTTTTACTTATGAGGTGAAACTTGTATCAGATGGTAAATATGGAGCCCAGAATGACAAGGGTGAATGGAATGGAATGGTCAGAGAACTTATAGATCATGTAAGTAAGCTCCCTACTCATTGTATATATGTGTTTTATAATGATGATATATACTGGTGGGGCATCCCACTGTATTTCTCTGTCCAACAGTGTACTGCTAAAATCATACATCTACTATTGGGGGGGGGGGGGGGGTTCTGAAGAAATAGTGTATTGCCCATGAAGTTTAAATGGACATTGTACATGTTCGGCTAAGTAACTCAGAGAAACCCTTTCGTTATTCAAATAACTTGCCAGTAATCTCTCTAAACAGCAGTAGCCGTGGTTATCGTATACTAGAATAGGACAGGCCAAACAGTCACTGCAGTACCTCAAAAACAGGCATAAATCATAAGCCTTGAAAGAATTTAAGCAATTAAGAATTTAAACAAATGAATGAAGGGAACATTGAAATCTGCCTTTCCCTAATGTTTACAATTGAGTACCAATTAATGGCAATTATCTTCTGTTATTTAAAAGACGATTTGAAAGAAAATGTTCTTTTCACCTGGGGCATGGACACATTTACTGCCATACTGATGTCATAAACTGACAATGAAAATGTTTAAAAACTAGCAAATGCAACTGATTCGTCATATACATGTGACCTCTCCTTAGACTTTAATCAAAGATTACATTAGACGCATTTCTATGAAAACATTTGTGTCATTGCTTTCATATCAAAAGGATAAAGGAAAATAGTAAGACAAATAGTCACAAACTATAAGTGGCTTTAGTTTTTATTTCAGCTTAGTCACAACAGGGTTTATAATAAATCACACTGCCAAATTGTTATTGAGTGGTACTCAATGATTGTGTAAACAAGAGCAATCCAGGAAATATTTGGTTTTGTGTAAAGTAATTAACATGTTTTATTGAATTAAATTAATTCCTAACAACTTAAACTTTCTTAAAGGGAATATAAGTATTGGTACACCCCTAGTTATTTCTAAATAAAAATGAAGCTATTTCCCTTGTGTGCAATGTAATAGACTTTCGACCAGATATTGTCTTGTGGTCTGGATCAGCACGCCTTGTTCACCTGGTAGAGTTAACAGTGCCATGGGAGGATGCTGTAGCTGAGGCGTATGAGAGGAAGAAACTGCGGTATGCTCAACTAGCCACTGAAGCAGAACAGCAAGGATGGAGAATCCGGGTTTTCCCAGTGGAGGTGGGTTGTTGAGGATTTGTGGCACACTCTACAACCCGGTTTCTCAGAGACATCGGATTCAGTGACCAAGAGTTGCGTCGCACAGTGAAGCAGCAGAGAGGAGAAGCAACTACCATTTGTAGATTACCAACCAGGAACTGGCAGGAACCATTTCAGAAGGCGAAAACTTGGGCCTACAGGAATTTTAGGAAGAAGATCAAGCAGACAACCTTCCAGACAGCTTTTCTAATAGCACAAGAAAATCTGGAGCCACTGCAAGCAACCCAGCAACCCCAGCCGAGCCTTAGCAACAACTCCTTCGCAGTGCTGGCAGACAATGAACCTCTGCCCCAGAGACCTCTACCCAAGAGGCCCAACAAACCACACACCAGCAATGTGGCCACCTACATTTCAGAGGACATAACCAGGATCTCAACCAACCAATCGCAACCAAACAACAACACCAGACAGAGGAGCACCTTAGACCAACCAACAGAAACAAATGAAGACTGGCTGAACGTCAAAGCTCTTACATATGCTGCCCAGCTCAACACACCTACTGGACCCTCTGAACCAACCTCCGACTCCAACCAGACTCCTCCTGCCAACCACCACCCTAACCCTAACCCTAACCCCAACCCTAACCCTAACCCTAACACCGACCCTAACCCCAACCCCAACATTTGTAGATTCTGGTTGTGGAACTCTGGTTGGGAAACGCAATAGAAAGAAAGAAAAACGCTGATTTACGGGTAAGTAAGCTGGGCTGAGTTGAGTGGGGGCAGGAGGGGGATGATGCTGCGACGCCAGAATCACCGTCGAGCCCTCTTGAGGTGTCGTGGGCTAGTCGACGAAACACCGAGGATGCAAGGTGCCCACTTGAAGACCCCAGAGATGTACCCTACTTAGATCAATCCAGATGGTTGTCATGCTGATGCGCTGGGGAGACAGCACTGTGGTTGATCCCCGGAGCCAGCATCGCAGCCGTTGTGTGTGCTGATGTGCTAGGGAGGCAAAATAAGCTGATCCCTGGAGCCAGCATTACACCTCAGCCATCAACACCTGACAGAAGGATATCTACATCATCATATGGAAGGAAACGCAAATGGATGGAGACACAGATGGATCACATTAGTTTACTGTAAAGCTACGTCTTTGTTGGTGCTTATCTTGGCGAGAGCCGAGTTCAAATCAGCATGACGTTTTAACATCTACTCTCGTGTAATGGAAATCATTACTTTCACTAATATGTTTTTGTTGTTGTTGTTGTCCTCCATTCTGCATGTTATGGACAGGTAAATATGGATTCTGATTTCAAAGGGGAGCTATTCAACTGTAGTCTCATACCAAAGGTTGTTTTTGTATTGTAGGAAAGTCTTTAAATAAGAGGGAATAATAGCAATAAAAACAGACTATGAGGATATAAGGATATTTTAACATTGAATCTAATGCATCGCCATTCATTACATAAGTATAACATTTTCTGATTTGAAATATTTGCAGTTCAGAGGTAAAGATGTATTTTGGTTTTATAAGTAATATATTCTCTTAAATTAACAGAAAGCTGACCTGGCTGTGGCTCCTTTAACCATAACCTATGTGAGGGAGAAGATGATTGACTTTTCCAAGCCTTTCTTGACCCTGGGGATCAGTATTTTGTATCGCAAACCAAATGGCACAAACCCTGGTGTATTCTCCTTCTTAAATCCCCTCTCTCCTGATATCTGGATGTATGTTCTACTGGCCTGCCTTGGTGTCAGCTGTGTGCTGTTTGTCATAGCAAGGTAAGGCACTGTTAAAGTGCTGTGGGAAAGAGTATGCTTGCTGTTACACTTTTTGACTAGTTTCCATTGTACTATAAACATAAGTAAACTACAGTGGCCTATGACTATTGCATTGCCAGGCATTTTAAGTTTTGCAATCGGAATATGAGTGAGTTATAATTCTTTACTATTGAAATATCCTATATATATATATATATATATATATATATATATATATATATATATATATATATATATATATATATATATATACTATTAATACTAAATATATAATTATACTATTAATATTTTTCAAACAGATGACTTTTGGTGGATTGCAGGGATGAAAATAAGACTCCCATTGCATAGCTGTTTGATCCATTCCTGGTTTTATTATGAGTTTAGTAAGACACACCTGAGCTTGTTACCTATAAACTGTGGCTAATCAAGCTGCCGCTGACAATAGCTGTCATAATCATTACACAGTTCAGCCAGCTCACGAGGGAGGGAACGTGGCCCAGAGCACCACTTGCCCTGCTGCTGGTGATCAGGAAATTAGGCCCTTGAAACATTTATTTAGAAGGAAACGTTAAAAAAAGTATGATTTTAAAGAGAGAACATGAATAAAGAGAAGTAATAAAGATATGTTTAACTGATTATTAGCTTTTGGCTTAATTATATATATATTATTTATTTAGCAGACGCCTTTATCCAAGGCGACTTACAGAGACATACATATATATATATATATATATATATATATATATATATATATATATATATATATATATATATATAAAATTTCATATAGCAATAACTGTAGCTAAATACAACTGGGTGGCAGAAATTGAACATTTGTTAAAAATCTCAGTGACTGGTATGTGGTCATGTATGCTACTCTAGATACAAAAATACTTTAAAGACTATATATGTATTGTGGTGTGTGGAACGTAGTCCAGAAACTCTATACTATTAAAAATATTGTGTGTACATTACTATATTATATTTAGATGTTCATCACTCAATTCGTACAAAATGGTTATTCCAGAAATATTGTATACATATCTATTGTGGCTGCTTAAATCACAAAGTTTTCAAATGAAAACAAAATAGTTATTATAGATAGTTATTATTTGTGTGCGACATTTGTTTTGTTTAAATATTTATTTTGCTCTGTGAGCATTGTGTTTTGTGTTTTGTGTTTTAAACCTTTTATTGATTTTTGTTATTGAAATAAATGGTGCACGCCACGTATTTTTTGCACTGCAATACTTGTCTTTGTTTTTGTTCCTGGTGCTGGCCTGACGTCCCCACACACCATCCCTGAAACGACACCATAAAGTTTCATCTGACTGTAATTAATATCAGTGCCTGGGAATTCAAAAGTTATAAATGTAAAAAGTGGCAACTGTTTACTAACTTAGGTGTTCACAGGGAAGCATTGCCCTTCTGTGTTCTACAAATTATGTCTAACCTAATATAGCTACAGTAGAGCCACAAAGCTTTAAACATATCAGGAATGGAGGATTTAGTTATAGGGTCTGTCTCCGCTACTACATTGGGTTAATTTCAGTCACTTATGAGACCTGGAACATTTATACTATAAAAAGCATTACATTAATATCTACCATTAATGGAACTTGAAATGGTATTGCAAATTTAAAATGTAGATATAATTAAATGGTTAAACTTGCCTATTAAATTATTGTGCCTGACATAAGTAAATGTAGTTTCTGGTTTGGTTGGAACATTAACTGAAAAACTGATTTATGTGGCCAAGTATCTGTTATGTATCTGTTAGTCAGCTGTCTAAAAATAAACCCTGATTTTACCATAGCTAAGGACTCAATAAAAGATTTGAAAAGCATATTCAGTATACCTATAGACCTATTTTGTTGCTTTGTACTCCTGCATAATTTCACTGTGCTTTAACATGATGTTTACAGTTTTGTTTTTGTTAATTATCACAGGTTTACACCTTATGAGTGGTATAACCCCCACCCATGCAACCCTGACTCGGACGTGGTGGAAAACAATTTTACTTTACTAAATAGTTTCTGGTTTGGAGTTGGAGCTCTCATGCAGCAAGGTACACAGGTCACATGTCAATATTGCACACATCCCACAGTCTGCTGAGATCTTCTGTGCTGGTAAACTCCATCTTCACTAAATATACTGTCTACTGTAAAACCTGACCAGTGCTTCCTTTGTAAATTAACTGTATCAGCATGTGGTAATTCGACCAGTGTGTTTTGAGACAGAAATTTGAATTAATTAATACATGTATTTGCACAATTAGAATATTGCCATTTAATGTTTTATTCCATTTATCACTTAAATCACATTTTGATTTAGAAGGGTTGATAAGGTGAATACACAAATATATGAAGCTTCTTTCCTTTAGACCATTAGTTGCGTGCTGTCAACACAAAATGTACATGTAACTGAAAGCTCCTAATCGTCAGTTACATGGAACAGTGTAACAATGGTTATTACATCCACAGGAACACAAGTACAGTATGTGAACTGCAGCTATGTTTTTTTTTTTTTTTTGTAGCCAGGTTGGCATTTTAGAGGTGAAAAAGCATGACTTGATATACCATGTGTTTCCAATGACTTGTCATCCTCAGCAATTATTGTCTTCCAAAATGTGTAGAGACTCTAAGAACAGTTGTAGCCAATATTGCCATCTCCACTCCTGCAAGAGTTCACTGATTTCTGTCAAAGAATTAAGTTATTAAACGTACTTGTATGTGCATATGCAAAGGAAATCACCACTGTTGCAAGTTATCACTTAATTGCATTGTTATAATGTGTGCTGTAGTTCGCATTATAACAAGCACCCACTAAAATCCAGTCGTAGTCAGTCTATTCAGCTGTATCAGGTTTTACAGTATCAGCCAGGTGTGTGTTTGTGTGGCTGACTCATGTGTGAATGCTCTGAGAGCTGATTGTGACCATAGCTCCTGGTAAATGTCCTGCCGACTGGAGTTTACCGCCATCCACAGCAAGCTGCGGGATGCAGTGTCTGCTAGTTACCACTACCTTGGGTACATGACAGTCAGCCCCAACCAGATTCTGCTTGTCTTTGCACAGCACAATACACATTTGTTAGCAGACAAATGTTTATTTGTACAAAGTCATGGTATTTTTGAACATAAGTGCACTTATCTCTTTAGAAACTAATTTAGGAAAGGATTAGCTAATTAATGCTAACCCATTCGACTGTAGCTGTGTGTTCTATCTTTTGTGTTAGAAAATCTTGTGGTGGTGTTGTGTAGAATTTGGAGCCTTTTTTGTTTAAAATTAATTGTGATGATCAGGCTTTCTCTTTTCTACAGCGTGAGCAAAGTCTGGATCAGGCTTGGCTGTCATGTCTGCCATAAGGCACTAATGAGACGTCAGCAAGTACTGTCTCTGACCCAGAGTTTTGCTAGTTATACATTGTTGTACTGAATGGTATATTTAGGGTTTATAACATCGTTTGCATCACTATTGACTCTGATTTAGTCTTTTTCAGTATGTACCATTCTTCACACTTTATCTAAAGTGTGACAAAATTAAGATCAGCAAGTTTTATGAAGAAGCAAAAACAGTAGGAGCTCTCATTTCGTGCTTCATTTCAGTATTACTATTACAGGAATACATACATACCATATTTTATCATTTTTATGTTGTGAGCTTTTTAAATCAAGAAATTCTGCTGTAACTGTTAAACCAAATATTAAAGATGATTATTTAAATCCAGAGCCATTTAACATTAGGGGTGTGCCGAGTACTTGGGTAATACCGGTAGATATTACGATTATGGGAGTTTTTCAGAAGTATAAAGCCTTTAATGGACCACAATTTATTTGTCACAAATGTGTTAAATCAACTTTAGATCACAACTGGGGATTGTTGACTGAATTCATACAAGGAGGAGGATGGACTAATACTTAATAGATAGACCACAATAAAGATGAAAATAAAATGCACATTAGGTCTTCATGAACAAAAACCTTGTACAATAGCCGCTAAAACAATATCTCATCACTTTTGGTTTTAGTCCAGCCCACTTCAAGTATGATCTGAGTACCCATACTAGTATGACGTCTCCAGTTAGTAATCGATCCTCAGCACATCCCTATTAGACAATACTAATGCTCATTCAATACAGCCACAGCTTACATTTTCTGATTTGTAAATAATTATAAGAATAACAGATGTGAAAATGAACATTAAAATAAAATGTAGGGGTTATTAATATAGTTGTATTTAATATCCTGTACTTGATCTATCTCCAATATATATATCAAAATCATACCTAACCATCATAACAATACCATTCTGTAAAACTTCACAAGGAGACTAAAGATTAACTTTAAAAAGTTTGATGTACTATTATATCATTGAAAAAATATACTGTTATATTAAAAGAATCGAGATACACTCTCTTAACACACCAAAGCCATTATTCTCATATTATATTAACAGCAGCACATTTTGTAGGATTGGTCTCATCCAAAACTTACATTTGGTTGACTTTTATAGCGATACTGGATCAAACTTTTTATGATCTAGTTGTGAAGGTACATTTTTTAAACTGTACTGCAGGACTCTGTTTTCAATCTAGCATGTTGATAACAAGAACTCCTATAAACAACACCAATCAGCTCAAAAGATTTCCTATTGAGAGAAGATGATTTGTCTCATATGAAATCTATTGATCCGGAAGATAGTGTTTAAGGATTTCTACAATGAATTTGATTCAGGAAGAGAAACTTTTTCTCCAGAAGACAAATGTTTTAAAAGGCTATCTGCCCAATACTGCAGTACACTGATGAAGACAGAAAGCTGAAATGCTTGCCTATTGGACTAAGAAGGTTTTTATTAACTTATATTTAGATTGTTTTGATTGAATGTGATCTAATAACTTGGCTAAAGTAATAAAAGTACTCCCAAAAAATAATAAAAAATAAATAAATAAACTGCAGTCCAATTTTAGGTCGCTTTTTTAATATCAATTATTTGAGACCTAATATTGTGTTATAGCCAAGATTAGTCATTTACATCTGCATTCATTTTGTATTCTTTCATACAATATGTGTCAAACATGTATTTCATTTTTACTCTGTGAACATACATGGCTTAGACTAGTGTGTTTTAATGTACATTTTCACCACTGTCCTTTTGTTAAAAATGTCACAGTACAGTAATTCTCTAACCGGTTGTTGTTGTTGCTGCTGTTGTTGTAACAGGATCGGAACTGATGCCCAAAGCACTTTCCACCAGAATAGTTGGTGGAATCTGGTGGTTTTTTACTTTAATAATCATATCATCCTACACTGCTAACCTGGCTGCCTTCTTGACTGTTGAGAGAATGGATTCACCAATTGATTCTGCAGACGATCTAGCCAAACAAACTAAAATTGAATATGGGGCTGTCAGAGACGGATCAACCATGACATTTTTTAAGGTACAGTATTGTTCTTTATCCTTGTTTAGACAAAGCTTTTTTTCTGGGCCTTTTCCACCGTAGTACAAGTGTATGTGTGATATTTACTATAAATTCACTAAAAAATAATGCACACATATTGCATTTCCACAGGTCCCTGAAAGGCTGGTGTTCATTAAAAGCATGCCTGCGCTGTACATTTACAAGGCAGTACCCTTCCCCTTTTGTTTCATAGTAGACTCGCTCCTAAATAAGGCAACATACAACAATTGTTTTTCACACATTCCCCTGCAATATACATCAGCCTCCCTCTCAGGTTACGGTCACACCCAAATTACAGTTCTGGGCACTGTCTGCCTTCCAGTACAGTACAAAGCCCACACTAGTGACCCATCAATATTTTACATCATCGTTGCTGGTGCCAACCTGATGGGACTGGACTTATTTCACAGCTTTAACTTCATCAATCTGTCTGATTCCTGTGGTACTGATTTCCTACATGTCACAGCCACTTGGCACCATATGTTACCTACATTGTTTGAAGGCTTGGCTCACATTATTGACTTTGTACACCAACCAACAGTTGACCCTGCTACACCACCTGTCATCCAGCCCTTACGGCGGTGCCTCTTTCTCTCCGTGACCAAGTCTCTGCAGAACTGCAGCGCCTTTTGGACACCGACATCATTGAATCCATTCATTCATGCTGTCAACAAAGTCATCGTACCAGATAAATATCCCCTGCCAATGGCTGAAGAACTTACCACACATTCCCATGGCTCCACCGTATTCAGCAAACTGGATCTGTGACATGGTGTGACAAAGTGGATACAGATGCAGGAGTGATGCAGTGCGTGAATGAAGCAGACAGAGATAATTGTAATCCGGTTTGGAAAGGTTTTTATTTGTAATTTGGTCTGGCGACCAAACAATAACCCCCCGGCAATACACAGCAGTGTGTACTGCACGGGGTAAATAACAACGGGATTGCAGTCCCAAATAATAAACAATAATATCCACCCCAAATTATACATACATGGTCACCAGTCCTGGGTGCATACAGTAGACACTGCAATATCAACTTTTTTTCTTAAGATAATCTAAGCACTGTGCTCTTTATACAGGATGATTGGCCCCTCACAAATTTCAGGAATTAATGACAATCCTATCCATGGTCAAAAATAGAGAAAGATCAGGGAGCAATATCCTATTGGACCGTAGCATAATAATGACAAAAATGCTGCAGCATAGTAATGACAAAAGTAATGACCGCAGCATAGTAATGACAAAAATGCAGCAAAATAAACAGCGATGGGAGCATGATTACAAAAATTTAAGGTTATAAAGAAGAGAGAGACAGAAGGAGCACACTACATATCAGAAGGCTCAAGCCACAATTAACATATATATATATATATATATATATATATATATATATATATATATATATATATATATACTGTAAAACACACAATACAGAATAAACGTTCTAATATAACTGTCAAATGCATCGGATTTAAAGTGTTTTTCCATGTCATTTTTTTACCTTTTACAAGTTTCTCTGAAGCAGGCTGTGATATATTTTCTCTCTGCGCTGCCAAAACTTTCTCCATCCTTTAGACACTAAATGCCCCGCTCAGTGACATCACATGGAAAATAAACTAGCAGGAAGTGAACGCCAGTCCCTCCTCTATCCAATGAGATGTGTTTCAAGCCTGTATTGCAATTGTATAGTGGCCCTGAAGCCCACTTCAGTATGATTGTGTTAACAAAATCCCTATCCTTAAAAGGTTAATCGTAATAATAATTTATCTAAATATTATATACATCTCACAAAATATAATTATTTGGATTGTACAATCCACCTAGATTACATTCAGCACAAAATAAAATGTATATTTTTCTAAGCGAATTTTGTTGTACAACAGTTTGTTTTTAAGACAAGCGGCCATTGAATTTCCAGACTTTTTGGTTGCGGTTTACCTATTTTCAACAAAACCACATTGACTTAATTATACTACCCATACAAACTGCTTTAAAATAAGCTTAATACCCTTTAATCTTTCTGAATCCCTGTTTTGTGTTATTCTGACATAAAAAAAAAAAAAAAAAAAAAGGTCCAGTATTTTGAAAATAAAACCAAATTCTTAACTCTCAAAAATTACATGGTGGGGTTTGGAAGATATGTGGGTTGGAGTAAGTGACGCGTATTCAGGTTTGTCAAAGTGTAACTAATTCTCTGCTCTCTGGCAACAGCGCAGTTTTGCTGTGACAGAGATTGGAAATGGACGATACTGAATGATCGTTCATGGTATACGTTTTTATTCGCTGCAGGAGGATGTCCCAGTAAAGGTTTATGTAAGGACATCCTCCTAAGGTGAATAAAAACCGTATACCATGATCATTCAGTATTCTTATACCACAAGTATATTATAAAAATGAATAGCAATACAATTTACTGTTTTTTATTATATTAAATCAACTAATTCAGCTATTATTTTACCTGTCGGGTCTTTACTTTCATTTTCAACAGACTGGAACGAGACACACACACGCAACCGTCTTTTTAAATAAGTCAGATGCAGGTAGATCTGTAACTGACATTTCTTGACTAAATTAATTCTCAATGAAACCAGGGTCCAAATCAAAACAACAGCGTTTTAAAGTTGTTATTAAACATGTTTTGGTGGCAGTATTGTTTGAACCACTGAAGTGCAGCAAACTATTGGTGAAGGAGATATTTTTGATGGAATTATGGCTAGTAGACGTTCACTATGAAGCTTTGTATAATGTCCATTGTATTCTCTTTCATCATGACTTGACAAGCTAATATTAACTGCCAATTAAAGTTTAAGTGGAATTCACCTATTTACACAATGCATATGATGTAAAATAATGTGTCTACAACATTTGCTATATTGAGAAAAAATACACAAACCAATCAAGCTTATGTTTTAGTGAAACCACAGTAGGTGTGTCTAGGTTTGATAAATACAGGCTAATGCAAAATAATATATAGAAGTGCACTGGCTAATGCATGCCTCGGTTTTTGAAAGTCGGTAAAAGGTCATTGATCACTTACAGAATACATATAGCATAAACGTTTACAAATCCCCTTCCCCCACTCGCCAGCTGATGACTTCAAAGTCCGTCAGGTTTCTCAATGATCCATTGTCTTACAGCAGCATACCATCCCACCCAGGTGTGACTCGCTGAGTTGGTCAAGTTGGCAGAGTTTGACTACATGTCTTTGAATGAAATGTTATGTCCCATGATAATTTATGTGTATATAAAACAAGTGGCATGTGGAAAAAAGATTCTCCTTTTCATTTTATTTTTTATTACTTCACAATGAACTTTTCGCAACACAGCTTGCAGATGATATTCATAAGCTCCTGGTTTTACTTGTTTAATTTGAATGACTGTGTTAAAAAGACGCTTGTATGTCTGCAGTGTAATTTATTGAGCTTGTCACTCAGAGAAACACAAATTGGAATGGCAATATTGTTTTGTATACAATTGAGCATGTTGCAGCTTTAATTCAAAGACCATGCAACAGTCTCTTGACACAGGGGTTGTACTGACAGACTGGAGAATTGCAAATGTAATACTGATCCACAAAAAGGGAGACAAAACCGAACCAGGTAACTACAGACCAAAAAGCCTGACTTCCATTATATGTAAACTTATGGAAACTATAATAAGATCCAAAATGGAAAATTACCTATATGGTAACAGTATCCTGGGAGACAGTCAGCATGGTTTTAGGAAAGGGAGATCGTGTCTAACTAACCTGCTTGATTTTTTTGAGGATACAACATCGACAATGGATAATTGCAAAGCATATGACATGGTTTATTTAGATTTCCAGAAAGCTTTTGACAAAGTCCCGCATAAGATTAATTCTCAAACTGAACTCGGTAGGGATTCAAGGAAATGCATGCACGTGGTTAACGTAAAAAACAGAGCGAGGTAACCAGTGGTGTACCACAGGGATCAGTATTAGGTCCTCTGCTATTCCTAATCTACATTAATGATTTAGATTCCGGTATAGTAAGCAAATTTGTTAAATTTGCAGACGACACAAAAATAGGAGGAGTGGCTAACACTGTTGCAGCAGCAAAGGTCATTCAAAATGATCTAGACAGCATTCAGAACTGGGCAGACACATGGCAAATGACATTTAAGGTACTGCACGCAGGCAATAAAAATGTACATTATAAATATCATATGGGAGATACTGAAATTGAAGAAGGAATCTATGAAAAAGACCTAGGGGTTTATGTTGACTCAGAAATGTCTTCATCTAGACAATGTGGGGAAGCTATAAAAAAGGCCAACAAGATGTTTGGATATATTGTGAGAAGTGTTGAATTTAAATCAAGGGAAGTAATGTTAAAACTTTACAATGCATTAGTAAGACCTCATCTAGAATATTGTGTTCAGTTCTGGTCACCTCGTTACAAAAAGGATATTGCTGCTCTAGAAAGAGTGCAAAGAAGAGCGACCAGAATTACCCCGGGTTTAAAAGGCATACTGTATGCAGACAGGCTAAAATAATTGAATCTATTCAGTCTTGAACAAAGAAGACTACGCGGCGATCCGATTCAAGCATTCAAAATTCTAAAAGGTATTCACAGTGTTGACACAGGGGACTTTTTGACCTGAAAAAATAAACAAGGACCAGGGGTCACAAATGGAGATTAGATAAAGGGGCATTCAGAACAGAAAATAGGAGGCACTTTTTAACACAGAGAATTGAGGGTCTGAAACCAACTCCCCAGTAATGTTGTTGAAGCTGACACCCTGGGATCCTTCAAGAAGCTGCTTGATGAGATTCTGGGATCAATAAGCTACTAAAACCAAACGAGTAAGATGGGCCAAATTGCCTCCTCTCGTTTGTAAAGTTTATGTGATTAGTCTTAATATCGAACTATTAAACAAACTACAAACCTTAATTATTTAAATAGGCACTTACTTATGCATATACGACAGTATTTTTAAATCTTTTATTTTTTATTGTAGCCTTTGTAATTTTCATATCAGTTTTTGACTTTTTTGTCTTCATGATTAGGCTATACTGGTAGCTTAAGTTAAATAAGGCTGTAGATCCTGCTGTTAGCGTTTCATGCTAATATTGTTCAAAGTCAATCTGTGATCATTTATTTGTTACAGAATAGTATAACCATATTATTTATGTATTCAGAGTAAGATATACTTGCTAACAGTACAATACATTATAGAGTAAATCTGACAGCAACCAAATTATACATTTTCATTAATACTGAAAATGTACTGGACTATTCGATTATTCGGATCGATCTCTCCACAGATGAGCGCCATTCGTGTTGATTGTGCTAATTTACCATTCCAATTTTTTTTTTTTTTTAAATAATCATTAATCAATGTTCCCTCTTTGCATGGTCTATTTTATTGTTATAGTTTCATTTAAAACAAATTACAGTTGGAGACTAAGTAACAGGGGAAGCATCAAATAGTCAACTAGCCGATTAGTTGAATACAAAAGTGACAGTCAACCTCAAGTGATGTGATTTGAAGTGTGCGATATCAGATGGATGGTTACACACCTTATTTTGTGCAATATTGCAAGTTATTTGCTTAAAATAGTTTCAGTATGTAGTGTGCCATGCACACTGGCCTACAATCAGTAATTGTGTGTGTGTGAAGTATAAGTGTGTCGTTTCAGATGGACAAAAGTGCAGTTACAGTGGCTATTTATTAAAATAGATGTTACATTTTAGAATGTAAAATGTTTTTTTTTTTAAAAATTCCAGTTTTAAAATATAGTGCACAAACAACAAGTGCTGCACAAAGCGATTATTCGGATTGATCTCTCCACAGGTGAGCGCTTTGGATTTGTGTGGATTGCTGTTCTTCACAAATCCAAGCAGCTGTTTCCTTACTTGTTTCACTACATACATACACACCATGTCAATGACACTGAGACTGCCCGTCGTGCCACTGAATTTCTATCTCACTGATAGGAGGATAATCCCCTACCTTAAGTATACAGGCCCTGCCTATACATAAATATAATCATTGACTGTCACTCTTTTCCCAATGTGTGCTTGATTGCAAATCCATTTTAGGCATTATTACACAGATTGGACATTTAAAGTCATCCAAATTGTTCCAACATTATTCTTTTCTTATAGAAATCGAAAATTTCTACGTTTGAAAAAATGTGGGCCTTTATGAGTAGCAGACAACAGACGGCCTTGGTAAAGAATAATGATGAAGGAATTCAGCGAGTACTGACTACTGACTATGCGCTGCTGATGGAGTCTACCAGCCTCGAGTTTGTCACTCAGAGAAACTGCAACCTTACCCAGATTGGAGGGCTCATTGACTCAAAGGGTTATGGAGTGGGGACACCCATTGGTAAAGTATCTTATCCTAATCTGCAAATAACAGCAGTAAGAACCTGTGTAGTTTTTACAATCACAAAAGTAACTGACATGTAGTAGCATTTGCATATCCCAGGTGCCTAGGATATATCTGAGGTGCATGTATGTATTGTATGACACTAGAGAAGCTCAACAGTAAACTGACTTAGTTTCTTGACTTAGTTTCTTACTTTTACCTTAGAATTTAGTTTGGGCGTAATCTGTGGGTATAAGGTAGCACTGGTCCATGTCACATTTACATGTTACTGTACATATTGTGGAGGTAAACATATCTACATGTTTATAATACTGACAGCTCTAATTTTGTATTTATATCTTTGGTGGGAATGTTAGAGGGATGCTGTAGTTTAAAACCACCTGTTTGATTAACACCATTAAGACAGAGTCCAATGTGACAGGCCAGGTGAAGGGTTAACCCTCAGAATTACTTGTGCTTGGACAAGTGATAGGCACAGCATTTGGGTACTTCTGTGAGAGGGTCTTTTTGTATAGCACTGTATGGACCTGTTGTAATGATAAACTCTGGTAGAAGTTAGGTCTGTGAGGTGATAACTAAATTTATTTTTATATTCAGTAATACCCTTCCTAACAAATGTCTTAAAACAGACTATGTGACATAGTGTGGGAATATAAAAAGAGAATGACATTGAAAACCTGCATCATGTGACACAAGATTTGGCCAGAGACAAAATGGGGCAACAATTCAGTAAAGATGTAAGAATATTCAGAAAAAAAAACAAAAAAAACCTTTAAATTTAAGTTGGTGTGGAGTGGCAAGACCTGAGATGAAAACATGAGTACTAAATATCTCAAATGTGTTTCTTCTTTCTTCATAAGGTTCCCCTTACAGGGATAAAGTCACTATTGCAATCCTACAGTTACAAGAGGAAGGCAAATTGCATATGATGAAGGAGAAATGGTGGCGTGGTAATGGATGCCCTGAAGAAGACAGCAAAGAAGCAAGTGCTTTGGGAGTGGAAAACATTGGAGGGATTTTTATTGTACTTGCAGCAGGACTTGTGCTTTCTGTCTTTGTAGCCATTGGAGAGTTTATATATAAATCCAGGAGAAATAATGACATAGAACAGGTGAGTGTGGGCCAGTGTGCATGGCACAACAGATACTAAAATGCAATTGCACTGGCTTTATGAAATCACATTAATAACCTATTTCAATAAAAACAACAAAAATATTTACATAATATGCATATAATATTGTATGTAACAGTACAGTCAAATTTCAGTGGATATGTGTTAAAAGAAAGACCATGTCATCAGTCCAGCAACACAATATACATTTATATGGAAGTTTCATTTGTCATGCAAAAATTGGTGTCTGAAGCGCAGGATTTTCAAAAGGCTGTAAATGATAACTCCAGTGTTAATCAATACATCAGTATGTAGCATTGATTTTGACATTCTCAAATGGTCCTTATGCCTATTTCATTATTAAATAATCGTGCTAATGTGCTTTCCAAAATTGTTGATTTGTGAAATAATATTAATATCTTAACTAGCAGTGCTTCTTCCGACTATTTATTTTGTTTGCGTGGGAATTTAAAGGAAATCTGTTAATTGTCATAATTTATCAGGAGTTAATTTGCACTTGAAAAAGGAGGGTTTTAATTAACGAAAAAGTATATAAATCTCCTTGAAACAGTATTTAAGTTCTTTGGTGTTAAAAAAATAAAATAAACAAACTACAGTATGGATTTGCTGGGCATGGCAGCAGTTGAAGCAGCAGTAGCAGCAAATGTAATTTTAGAGCTTGAGTGCGAGCCTGAGTGACAGACCCCGGCTGCGGCGCCAATGATACAGAGAGAGGGTTTACAGGACCGGGGTTAATTCCTTAGCTGCACATGAAGGTGTTGGCTTGGCAGCATTGTCCTTCTATGTCTCTGGGTCATTTCAAAGGGTCACAGGTGACTTGATAAAGAGGATTAATGATTATATCAATATCCCACTTAATCAGGAGCAGCTACAAAATATTAAAAGAGAATTTTGACATTGTTGGATTTCCCAGAGTAATGGGAGCCATCGATTGCACACACGTTACACTCAAATCCCTGCAGCACCATGCATATACATATGTGAACAGGAAGGGGTTCCATTCACTAAACCTGCAGGCAGGGGTGTAGTGCTATATTTAGAAGTGAGGGGTCGCTATTATATACCGCCCCCCCGGGACTACGAAGTGAAATAACATCACTTCACTCATACACGAACTTCACACAACTTATTAACTTAAACATAAAAAATAAGGATTAAATCTTGACATTTATTATTATTATTATTATTATTATTATTATTATTATTATTATTATTATTATTATTATTATTATCCTATTATTCCTATGTGTAACACCCCCACATATATTGAATGGTTTGGTCCAGAATCAGCTCATCTCACTGTCCTCCTGTTGCAGCCACTTATGAGACTGATGTTTTGAAACAGAAGTGCATCCGTTTGCAAAAAAAGATGTGTAAGGCCACACACAGGTACCCTTTATTTGTTTGTTACGATTTGAGGTTTATCTTTTAAATATTGGTTTAGCTTATTCTATCTACTTGATTTCTGATATATGGGTCTAAAAATAAGAACTGTTCCAATTATTACATCTAATTGTAAAACGCTGACACCTTAGCACAGTGTTGATACAGGTTCCCTTCACCTCTCTTACACATTAAACGGTACATCAGCACTACATGAAAGATCAAACATCTTGTGGGCAGGGCTAAAGTCAGATTAGTGAACAGTTAATTATAGCAGCAATATACAATATACGTCCCCAAAGTCTTAGATATAGCTCCAGCTGATTAGGAATGTTTGCAGAATGGACACGTATCAAATAAACTAGCAAATGAGATTCAGAAACAATGTATTTCCTTTTGGAATGAGGTCTTTGAGGAAGATCTGACCTTGTAGCAAAGTGGTTAAAAGTGTGCAGGTACAGGTGATCAATAATCAGACAAACAACGATACTCCAGGTGCAATGAAGGTTTAATTGTATAATCCAATGCCTGATGGCAAACAGCAGTAAATGATAACAATGTTATTGAAGCAATACAGCGGCGTGTATTGCTTATTTATAATCTGTGGGTTTGCCCTGAAATAACAGGCCCGTTTCGGTTCATCCACATGTCACACATACACAAACACCAGTCCACAGTGCGTGCTCTAGTGCTCGTGGTGAATACATTTCTTTAGTGACAACAAAAGTGCAGTGTTGTTGATCCGGGTTTAGTGCTGGTCTTTGGCGACAGCTCCGGATCATGTTAGTCGTTCAAATAATTACAAATAGTATTAACAACAAACAAATCACTCACGTTTCACAGCACAGGTTCTCCTTCTGGTCATTTAACGTAACCATTCACAAAGGAACAGATCACATCACTACGTCCCCTTTTTATAACGTCACCCATGACCCCTTGGCCAACGAGCGCATCTGCTCCTCCAATCTGCGGATGCCACGCCATTTCCAGTCCGGGCCATTGATTTCGCATACCGTAGCTTTGCCCCTTTTCGAGATGGCCGACTTCCACCTAACCCTGAGAATAAACTGTCGTGCCATTTAGTCCAGGGTATTCTGTTCCCTTTGTGCAGCTGCCTCGCAGGTCAGGAGGGAGATCGAGCACCAAGAATCATTCAATCTCGGTCACAGACCTAAAAAAATAAATATTGCATTTTTTCAACCTTTGTATTTGGTTTTCATTTGCATTTCCTGACACAACACATGCACAATCATTTACATACCGTTGAGTGGGAAAGTCAAATTCAGCCACAGATTCCATCTCCCTATCAGTTTCTGAACAATCTGATGTTGAAATGTTGTCTGGCATTATTTCGGATGTTCCCTATGTACAGTTGCACTGTATTGCTGAGGAAAATTTGAATTTAAACTGTTAATGAAAACAGCTTTGATATGGCAGTGGAACGGTATGTTTTTCTTTCAGTTTGTAGATTTTTGCTTGCCATCACAGTTGCCAATTGGGCTTGTATTTTTAAAACGTTGCTTTAATTTTTTGAAAGTCGTGGGTTGCGTGATTGACTGGTGTCAATGTATATGCACGTCTGTGACAGGATGGCTAAGTGGTGACGTCAGACCAGAATGCAGGAAGAAAACACACAGGCAGTATTGCAGGGCAAAAGACACGGCATGCGCCATTTTTAAATAACAGAAATAAAATAAATATTTAAACAAAAACACTGCTCACCGAGCAAAATAAAGGTTTTAACAAAAACAAAAATCACGAACACAAAACAAATGATCCAGGTCAGGCTGGGCAAATCGGCTTCACTGTTATTTTTACTTTTTATGTTTCATTTTATATAGTTTTTTTCTTGTTTCTTTCTCCTCTCTGTCTCTCGCTCCATTCTCTCCACTGAACAACCCACCCAGAGCAGGGAGAAATGCAGGCCTATATGCAGGTGACCATCTCCCGCTTTGGCAACAAATGAATCACTTAATTAATTCAGGAGATGGCCACCTTCTACACAAGGTTTTTAAATTGTGGATAGGACTTCCCATCATAGCTGCCAAACAAAACCTACGGCTTTTCACCGTCACATTTATAAATAAATAAATCATAACAATAATAATAATAATACAACAAAACAAATACAAAATAACATAAATGAGACACAGGGCAGAGGGGGAGACCCCGTTCTAAAAATAAATAAACAATCACGTACAGGGCTCCTCGCCCTGTTACAACATCATTTAGAATTTTAAAAACTAAAAAGAAATTAATTCATAATGAAACATATGGCTATTATAGTATTTGCTTATTTGTATAGGTTATACACATGTATATCTATCTCCATATATTAATAGGAGCAAAATAGTTAAATATTCTACACGTGAAATACAGAAGCGGTGCTCTCCCTGCCCAAGAAGTGAGGGGTCAGCACTCCCTGCCGACCCCGCAGCACTACACCCCTGCCTGCAGGTGATTTGCGATGCATCCTATAACATCTGGAACTGATGTGCAAATTTCCCTGGCTCCTGTCATGACTCTGACATTTTGATACAATCTGTTGTGTTTAATCATTTCAGAGACCCAATACACCAGATGGCATATTAGTAAGCATAAGTATTATCAGACTACCTAGATAATTCAGTATTTGTAGTTTCATAAATATATTTGTCTTTTTTTATACTTGTGGTTATGCGTGAGATTTATTCATTTGTTTTAACCTTTTGCAACTTTACGGAATGTTTGTTGTATTGCTAAAATGATATACCGTTACTTGCACCCAGTGTAATGTTACTACCAAGAAATTATCAATGCAACTGTAGCCTAACTGAACTCTGGATATTTATACAAATAAAAACCTAGGAGTAAATAAGGAAATCTTGGTATAGATTTGAAATGCGTCCTTGTTAGGGAGTTCTATCGTAATTTTAAAAGCTTCAGAAGTATAGAATTAAGTGTTACAATCATGGTATACATGTATAATAACTAACTACAAACACAAATGGCACTTCAAATATATTTATTTATAGCCTACAATTGTACATACTAAAATACATACACAAGTAAATTCAAACCAAGCCTACATAGCCCCATCCAAAAAAACAAAAAAAGTATTTTTTTCTTTTTAACCAAAAGAAGATTGATAAATGTACATTAACCCTTTGCAGTCCTATGTTGGACTAGGTCCGACATTACAATTTTTCCTTTCCGGTCCGATGTTGGACCCTGTTCGACATCATCCAGAAGACATCAATCACAGGTCCCTAGTTGTTTTTTCTCCGGAAAAAGCAGAGAAAAGCTTTCAATGGCTGAGTGAGGCCGATAGAGGCCGAAAAAAAAAAAGAAAAGGAGGCGGATCTGAGCAAAATATAGTCCCTTCACCACAGACATATCACGGACATTTGCCAAGCTGTTTGAGATGTTATAGTAATAAAATAATGACTTGGATCGCATTATTGAGGAGTTTGGTAATAAAACGAGTGATCAGGAGATGATTTATCAGTATGCACGACTATGAAGAGATAAATACAGCGAACAAGGAGTGGGGAAGGGCTGGAGATGCAGTACTGAATGTCCTGTTGATATGCAGTGCCTTTTAAACCTGTTCTACTGTGAATAAAATTACTTTTAAACAGCACTTGTAAAATAAATAGCTCTTGTGAAAATAAGTTGGACTGGACGCACCTGACAGGTGCTGAATAAATGCAAAAGGTTAAAAGAGTTGTATATAATACGCTTTCCTCTGAATGAGAGTAAATGACTAGTGGGATTTCATTATGAATTAATTTTATTTTTATTTTTAAATCCATGCCATTCGAGTTATACCCACAAACAGCATTTTATATGTGTAGTGTTCTAAATAAATGTATATTCTGGATGACAAAATGCACAATTTTAAATTAAGTTTACAAATTATACACAATCGATATTCCCATTATTTTTTATTTCCATTTGGCAGCTGCTCGCAGGTGGGAGAGCTGTTTCCCTGTACGCCAATAGCTTCCATAACAGTGAATTCTGCTTCCATTCATTTTTTTGATCTCGTTAACATGCATTTTGATTAACAAGTTCCCCTTATCTAGTTGATGAGACAGGAAGTGATATACATGACCCTCGACAATTAAGCTTTTTAACGAGAAATGCGTTCAAGAACGACCTTATCCACTCAATTTCAAAGCATTAATGGACTCATTTTATTAACAAATTTAGTTTGAAAATCACTTTTTACTAAAGCTGTTGTTACTATACCGTGAGTTTGATACAATAACACTGTTTTTTTGAAAATCCTGCGCATATTGTTTTATAGCAATATATTTATTTATTTAAAAAGGTGAAAAATGGCATCACCAGAAATGCAATGGCCAACTAAACAAACATATGAAGTCCTGAAGTAGTTTCAAAGCTATAAAAGCTATTACTGTGATTCATGCTTCTCTGGATTTATATCTATTGTGCCACAAACCACGGTTTTCTTTGGGAGCCATGCTGTTTTTCACATTTCCAAGCTCTTAAAATTAAATGTACATTTCAGTGCATTTAACTGTGTTGTAAATTCAACACAGTAAAGTGGTGAGTAATATATATTAAGGATGTGCAGAAAACATGTGTACAGTGGCTAAAATCAGTCTTTTTATAGAACTATTGATTGCCTTTTCCTATAAAGTTTTTACTTAGCACTTGGCACCAACTGGTGCTTAGATATTGTGAGAGGATTCTTATTTTGTTTTTCATAGTCATATCAACATTTTCAGCACACCCCTAATATATTGGGTTAGGAAAAAGTTCAAAAACACTTTGTTAGGAATAACAGAAATACAAACAGGGTTTTTGGCATTTGTTCTGTGACTCTAAACAAGCCTTGGTTGAACTTGCTTATTTTTGCTGATTGCTCAAAATGCTGCATTTGCGCCTACACTTGAGTTAAAACAAAGCTTTTACCTTGATATTTTTTAAAGGCATTTGCTTGTAAGCTTATTGCTTTGTAATGTCATGAATATCCATGTTAGAAATGCATTTTTTTCTGTTAATCTTTTAGTTTACTTTTTATATGTGACACATGATGCATGTTTCTCTTTCTTTATTTTGCTATGACTCCTTTTCTGTTGTTTATTCTGCATGCAAGGCTTTTTGTTTCTTTTATGGATTGCAATGCAAGCAAACACATCCCTCCAATTCCACCTCTGGAACCACCTTATCCACGGAGTTAGAGTGTGGGAAGCTAATCCAGGAAGAACTGAGGATGCGAACACAGCACTCAATTCACACTATGTAGTCATAAAAGTGTGTCTACACCCTGCAGATGGGTTACACATTATATCAAGACAAGGGTTAGGGACCTGCACGCTAGATGATATGTAGTTGATATTACAATAAAAAGACAAGCATCACATAGGACCAAAATTCGCTACCACAATATTTTTTGATTCTGGCTTAATGTTACAAATGATGCTAGTCTGTGGTCAGAATCTTGCTTAATGTTACAAATGATGCTAGGCTGTGGTCAGGCTGCCATATGTAATCCATTTTGTATTTCAAGCTGATTTGTATTATATTCTAAATCCGTTCTAATGCTAACGGCTCCAAATATATAGGTAACATTACATTGGTTACTTAACTGGTATTAACTGGTGAAAACGTTAGGTTACTTACCATAACCCTGGTTCCCTGAAAGAGAAGACGACCACCAGCAACATTATGTATGGGATATGCCCGCCCATTGGTTAGTTAATTGCTGAGCTTTCTATACCAGAGCTGCCGATAGGCCCCTTCCTGGCATGATGCACTTGGTCCCGCCCACCGAGGGGATTAAAACTGTCATCCTGAGGAAGCCATTTCTCTTTTTCCATTGAACCCGTGAGGGTGACCGATGCGACCTCGCGGTTGGTGGTCGTCTTCTCTTTCGGGGAACCAGGGTTACGGTAAGTAACCTAACGTTCCCTTTCAATTCAAAGACAACCACCAATGACATGTATGGGATAATGTATTCCAGAGCCGTCGCGAGGGAGAAGGAACGGCAGCATATGAGGGATGCATCAGAACCGCATAACCCAAGGGTTAGCGGTGTGAGCTTACACCCTCAAGGACACTCGTGCCTAATGAAGGCAGAGCAGGATTTACCATATTAAGGCGGTAGAACCTGGAGAAAGTATGCGGCATAGCCCAGCTAGCCGCAGTACAAATATCAGACATTGAGGCCCCTTTGAAGAGGGCCCAAGATGTAGCCAACCCTGTAGTGGGGTGTGCGGCTACCCTACAAGGTGGGGGCAAGCCAGCACCATCATATGTAGTCAAGACTGTGTCCACAGTCCAATGTGACAGATGCTGCTTTGAGAGGGGCTGTCCTAGGAACCGTGTCCCGTGACAGACAAAGAGCTGGTCAGACTGATACAGAGCTCTTGTCCTAACCATATAGCATCTCAATGCCTGCACTGGGCAGAGAAAATTCAATCTCTCATCCTCTGTTGAAGCAAACGGGGGTGGATGGAAGGACTTCAGTTCCACAGACTGATTAATGTGGAAGGCTGTGATCACCTTGGGAAAGCAGGGTTGGTGCGCAGAGACACCCTGCTGCCATCCTCCCAAATACGCATACAGGAGCTGTGCACTGACAGCACCTGCAGCTCACTGACCTGCTTAGCATAGGTGATAGCCACGAGGAAGGCTTCAACAACTCCCCAGTAATGTTGTTGAAGCTGACACACTGGGATCCTTCAAGAAGCTGCTTGATGATATTCTGGGATAAATAAGCTACTAACAACCAAACAAGCAAGATGGGCCGAATGGCCTCCTCTCGTTTGTAAACTTTCTTATGTTCTTATGACAGGTACTTCAACTCTGTGGAGTGTATGGGCTCAAACGGGGCCTTCTAGAGAGCCTCCAGTACAATATTAAGGCTCCATTCGGGGAGAACAGTCCTCCTGGGAGGGCGTAATCGCCGAGTGCCTTTAAGAAATCGGGTAGCCAAGAAATGCGTACCCGGAGCCAAAGAGTCTATGGAGGCATGGCATGCAGAAATAGCTGCTAAATACACCTTCAAAGTGGAAGATGATCAAGCAGTTCTTAAAGAAACTGTAAGATAACTGGCATATTGCAAGAGATTGGGTCATGGCTTCCAGCCAGACACCAAGTTTGGAAATACCTCCACTTGTAGGTGTAAAAAGACCTAGTGGAGTCTGCCCTAGCATTCTGCAAAGTACCCACAACCGCATCTGATAGCCCTAGGGCTAACCAGTGGTCTCTTTCAGGCGCCAGACCCATAGCCGGAACCTGCTCAGTTCCGGGTGCCAAAGAGTGCCTCTCGCCTGACTGAGGAGGTCCATGTGCAGTGGAATCTCCCAGGGCTGGCCATGTAACAGCTGGCACAGGGTCGAGAACCAGATTCTCCTGGGCCACCTGGGGGCCACTAGGAGAACTGACGCTTCATCTAACCGGACCTTTTTCGAGAGCGGTATAAGCGGGAAAGCATACAAAAATGCTTTGGGCCATTCGTGCGCTAGGGTGTCTACGCTGAGTGGACAGCAAGGCGGCCACTTCCTTCTGAAGTACTGAAGTATTTGTGATATCTCGAAAGGGAGGAGGTCCCAAGCAGAACTGAAGCGTGTAACCGTTTTTCAAGGTGCAAGCGCACCAGTACTGCAGCTGTTGTGCCGAAAAGGGGGGTCTGAGGCCGCCAGCCTTCAGGGGCCCTGCTTGGGCTGCTAAGGTTGCGGCAGGGCAGTTTGGGGTGGCTGTTTAGGGTGTTGGCCCTGGAAATGCCTCCTGGGACGCTGGTGTGTGGACTGGCCATGTCCTGCGTTCCCCCTGTCTGCCAGGTGGGCTTGGTTGTTTGCTGCTGGTGTGCCCTATAGGAGATGCCTTAGGTCACCCAGCAGAGCCGTGGGAATTGGAACTGTCCTGGTGACAGTCCGTATCGGAGGTTCGGGGGAGGAGGGAGTCATGCACACAGTTGCATTAACTACATTGTATAACTACAGCGCCTTTTTTATATACAAACAGCTGATCCAACAAAAAGGGGGGTTGATTGACAGCACATCCAACCACTCATTTTTATGGTATCACACTACACTGACATTCGCTAGCCTATCAGGCTTTGTTGAGCTGATGGACACGCTGTAGCCTAAACAAATAATCAGAATGAAAACTAATAGGTAACCGAACTCAGGAATTGAAACAGTTTTGCCGTTTCTCTCTCAGTAGCAAAACTGTTTTCATTCTGATTATTTCTTTAGTTATTTAATTAATAATAGGTTGTACATTTACCGCTCCATCTCCAAGACCTGGATGGACTTGGTTACTGTCCTTTGATGAAGCTAGCTGCACAATCCGTGAAAAAATATAATCTTATTAGTAGGCTGGCCGCTGGAGAGGTCAGGTGGCAATAAGATATGTCGTGAGGCGAGTGCATTCTACCCTGTCTATGTGTGTAGTAGCTAGGTTACATAGCCTGTAAAGTAATCATAGCCTATATGTTACATGCATATCTGTGTAGGTTTAAGTGAGTGCTGCTTGCTTATGAATTCTCATTTGTTGATAGCAACGCGGCAAATAAAAGAAAACTGGCGCCGCCCGTGCCGCGTCCTGTGTGAACACACAGATGGACTAAAATGAGAAGCGAAAAAATATAACAATATTTCAAATAATTTATTTCTTACACGTTTCAGTGTGAATGATCCCAACGCAGTGGCTAAGCTACTGCCTGGCAGAAATCTGGGGGGGCTCGTGACCAGGTGTGCCCCCCCCCCCCCTACATGTCGCCACTGGCCACAGCTGTCTATGAGCCACAATCAAGCTAGTCAGGCTCCGGCCAAGAGCTTGCCCTGGAGACTGGAGATCTGCAGCAACGTGCTGGACAGGAGACATACACCATCCATATAGGCCATGAGCACGCTCGCCGTGTTTGACAGGCGAGTTGCCTGCGCCTCCGCTGCATATGCCCGCTTGAGATGTGTTTCCGTCACCCTGCATTGAGGGTTCGGGCACGCCAGGTCTCTAGCCAACCCACCCACTATCGGGGCCTTAACCAGGGCAACGATGGTGGAGTCTACTGGGGGGAAATCCACTAGGCCCAGCTTTTTCACGCCGTCTAGCGAGGCAAGTGGTGCAGCCTGTTTTAGCAAACTAGGACCTGAAGCTGGACCTCCTCCATGAAGGCCGGCAGAAAACGGACCGGTGTGGTTCTGCCGCTGGCATCCAGGGGACCTGCAGGAAGGCTGCAGCGTGTCCCATCAGTGCCGAAACTGAGCTAGACAACGGGAGCACTGGCTTCCATCCACCCTTATCTCCCCTGGGGGAGGGGGGATATGGCAGTTGCGGCTGCAACGGAGCTGGGACTGCAGGTGCCTGTTTGACCAAGAGCTCCAGGACCTGGGCCATCTGGGCTTTGAGGTCCATAATGTCACTCGCCTGCCTCAAATGCTTCACCCTTCTGCAGAGATGGGGAGTGAGTACGGGGGACCTGCGCATCAGGGATGTCCAGCAGGTGGTCCTGGGACAGGTTATGGAGGAGGGGCTCCAAGAGCCGCAGACGGTCCGGCCACAGAGGACCCGAGCACCGTGTGGCAAGGACTAGCCCCATGGAGGAACTGTGTACTCTCAAGAAAGAAATAGACAACCTCTCGTGGGTGACAGCAAAGGCAGTCGCTCACACACGACAGACAGATAAGAAAGAGCGGCCTTCCATGCAAGTGAGGAGGCTGCTGAAAGACAGAAAGGCGAAAGGCCAGCTTTCTGCTCAAATGCAAGGGAAATATAATCGACTCGAGAAACTCTTTTCTATCAACACGCTCAGTTCAACACAGAGGTCTTGCCGTACTGTCATGAGAAGGAAAAAGAGAAATGGTTTCCTCAGGATGACGGTTTTAATCCCTCGGTTGGCGGGACCGAGTGCATCATCCCAGGAAGGGGCCTATTGGCAGCTCTGGTATAGAAAGCTCAGCAATTACCTACCCAATGGGCAGGCATATCCCATACATAGTGTCGTTGTTGGACGTCTTCGAATTGAAAGGGAACTGCATTATATTTTTTATTCATCTGTGTTTTTAAAATATACTTCACTTAAAGGGTTACTCTCAACAGTGTGTTGGTCTGTCTTTTCTTACTCGGATAACTTTCCTTTATGTATATACTTCAATATTCACAGAGGCATTTTCTGCAGCAAACATTATATATAATGCAAAAATCTAAAAAGCACTTCCCTGCTGCTTCACAAAGTTCTTTGGGAAAGTTTTAGTCTTTACAACAGTCTACAACAGTCTGGCAATCATCTTCCATAAAGAAAAATAGACTACCAATAACAACAGGGATATTGTCCCCTACGTTCTGGATATGCATTTTAAACTTACAAAGTGTACCTTAAGAACCACTTATCCAAACTAAACAGATATACATTTTTAAGCACCAGTTATTGTAAGTATCAGACTTGTAGAAGCACCTGACTGTACATTTTATTTATTGATGGAGTACTGTAGGTCATGGTGATCTTCTTTTTCATGCAACTGCTGTTCATGACGGTGGATATCTATATTACTGAGACACTACTTTTGTAATATTGTTTTGAAAGTCAGCTTTCTAGAAATTTAGATGTTGGTTTACCCCCTTTTGCAACAGTGTAAGATTCAAACTAAGACGACAAGGCCGTTAATTTTGCAGGCATAAAGAAATTGATTGCAGGAGAAAATGCAACTAAAAAACTTGAATAAACAGAGTGGAAACCAGGTTTGAAATTCCAGATTCAATTCTAAATTACACTACAGAAAGTAACCCTCTAAGGTCTGTTGTAATCCAGCAACACCAGTGGCTCATGTTTGTATTGCTGGAGATAAAATAGCTCCCACCCTTTTCAACCCTTAGCTGTAACCTATTGCATTGTAACAGTTTCAGAATGTTCATATTCTCAAAGAACATTGATACTGTACAGTATGAACTGTCATTATTCATCAACATGTTATGGTGCCAAGCCACAAGGTACAGGAAACACAAAGAAAATATGTTTTAAAAAGGAAACAAAATAATTATATAATAACCCTATTTACAAAAAAATGAATTCTCTGGTGTTCCACAACAAAATAAACTTAAAAATGAAAATAAGTAAACATTTGAAACAGTTAAAGGATTAAAAAATGTACTTATTAATCATCCCCATTCACAAACAGAATAAAACATTTTTAGACTTAAAAATATGTGGTGATATGATTATATCATACAATTACATATTGATTAAATGGTATCATAGCCTAAACTCTCTTCCATGAAGACCAATAAGCAGGTAAGAGTATTTTAATTGCATGCATCTTGCACTCAAAGGAAGACAAACTGCAGGAAGCCCTATCCCTTCAATGGTAACACTTACATACTGACGGATTGCAGACCCTGGAAACACTATATGCATTTGAAAAGCAACAGGCTATTAAATTACAGTTGTCAAAAAGTTTGCTACAGTCATACACGCAAAAGCCCAAATGCGGTAAACTGATCTGGGTAAGGGTAAGACAATTGTACTATAATTGATGCCACTTTGGGTTTGATGTGCTAACATTATTGACACTGGTCAAAACCAAATCCTCTTTAGGAGGTTAACATTAACATTTGAAAGTAGACATATTAAAATGCTGTCTTATTTACATAATTGGGCATTTTTACAGTTGTCACAAATTTCCCTGTGCATCGTTATATGAATTTACTTGGGCTTGAAGCTGATATTTTCAGATGGGAACTCTGTCACTTGACTAGTTTTGGAAATTGTAATCATTTTGATTAGACTTTGTGTACTATATAGTGTGGGGCATAGCCTAAGCACGGTGTGACAATTTGAATTGATTGTGCACAATATACAGAAGCATTGTAATTTGAATAACATGTTTCAAAGGTAAATAAGTAAAGGAAATTCAAAAGACATCTTAGTAACTTTTAGTAGCATCCATTCCATGGCCAGCTAGCCAAGCCAGCACTCTGCATTAGGAAAGACAAATTTTTAACTTAAATCTCTGCTTTCAATCTCAGCATTGCTACTGAAAACCCATGATTAGCTCCAACACTGCATTATTTTTGGGGCTAAGTATTAGTACATCAACTCCTTCATGTATTTCAGTATTGAGAAAGCTTTCGTAAGTCATACATGACAAAATTCATTATTGCACCTACGCATCTACTGGTGATATGAAATCCTCAATTGTTTAATAAATGTGTTTATATATATATATATATATATACACACACACTAAAGTATATAAACTAAAGCACCACATTCCTTAACATCTATACTCATTTACGCCATTCTGTTCTTTTTGACAGTGTATTTCTTTTAGTGCTGTAATGGAGGAGCTTGGCATCTCACTTAAGTGTCACACAACTATAAAAAAAGGTCCAGAATTACAGGATTTGCAAGCATTCTAATGTGCCACCCTAAAAGGGTATTGAGGAAAGAAACCTTGGCATAAAGGAATATCGCATCAACTTCCTCCTTCCTCCGTGGATGGGGACAGTTGGATATGGACTTAATTCTTGTTCTTTCAATGTCTTTTTATTAAACGTAATTTTTTGTATAAAGCTGCCCATGAATACATAGGTAAAGCGTGATGTATTATACACCATTTTAACATTCTCGAAGAGTTTTGTTATATTCCTTGTTCCAGTAAAAAAAAAAAAAGTGTTTTGAATAACACTCCACCCAACCCATCATGTATACATCCTGTATTTTCTAGTGTTGTACCTACTTTTGAAATAAAATGTTTACAGTTTTTTTCACAGCTGTTTTCTTTATTTTTTGTTATTAATATGTTCTGATGCTGATAATAATAAAAATGGTTTCATACATTGCAATTGGCTTATAAAGTAAAGTTTCCATTTTCAACATATTGCAGTACAGAAAGTATTTAAGGCCATACCAAAACCAACGTAGTTGGATTTGACACTCCTATGTTTGATTTTGGATTTGTTTGTTTTACAGCACACACATGTAGTCATTTCACGGGGCAGGAGCCTGGGCTATGAGAATAATTGTTAGTAAAGAAGACATGTAAAAGGGGTTGCCTTGTTCAATGAAAAGGAGCTTGGCGCAGCGTCCCTCCAGGAAGGAGTAGATAGCGGATGCAAACCTGAATCCTTCAAGGGTGGAATAGGTAGCGGATGCTAACCTGAAATAAGGGACAGAATAAGTTAGAAGCAGAAAGTCTCCCTCAAGGATCCGAAAGGAGGTAACAAACAGAAAGGTTAGTTAAGACATTGAGCTTTAAGCACATGGAGATTATCGCTGAAAAATAGGATTGGTGACCCCAGAGGTGGGCTGATACTATGATAGTGTATAACTCTAGCAGTGTTGCAGCCTTGAGATGTGGAGATAGATTTTGAATGGAAAATAATAAAGGACCTAAAATAGAGCCCTGTGGAACACCACAAACTAATTCAGATAATGCAGATATTTCACTCCCAATTAAAACAAATTGAGACCTATCAGAAAGATAAGACTTGAACCAGGTTAAAACAACTCCAGATAAACCCATAAAATGTTGTAGGCGATTGATTAAGATAGAGTGATCCACGGTGTCAAAAGCAGCACTTAGATCTAATGAAATTAAAACTGATAAATAACCAGAGTCAGTGCCAATTAATATATCATTTAATACTCTAAGAAGAGCTGTCTCAGTAATATGTGCATGGTGAAAACCAAAGTGAAATTTTTCATAGATGTTGTTTTGTGTCAGAAATTGATGCAGTTGATTTGCAACAACCCTTTCTGATATCTTTGCAAGAAAAATGAAGATTTGAAATATGCCTATAATTATATAGAAATGTTGCATCCAAGTTATGTTTCTTGATCACTGGCTTTATAACAGCAACCTTAAGAGCCGATGGAACTAGCCCAGAACAAAAGCGAACTATTAATAAAATTAAGAATATAGGTATTAAGAGAACAAAATATTTCTTTCAATAATTTAGTTGAAATAGGATCAAGAATACTCGCAGCAGGATTAATATGCATGACTATATCATTTAAACCTATTAAGGTCACCGGAGAGAAGGAATCAAAAATAACCAGAGTAGGTCTGGTAGGTTAATCCATGCCGCTGTTTTCACGTCTCACTGCTAAAGTCTTCTCTCGCTGATCAACGAGTGAGCACTGACACAATGCGAAATGGGCAGAGATTTGTGACATACCAAAATGAAATCTAATCAGAATGAAAGCTCGGCCAATCAACATGCAGTGATTATACTGACTTTAATAGTGGCAAATAGCAGCTAAGAGACAGAGAACATAAGAACATAAGAAGCAGTATTAGGAAATAGAATGCAAGCAGCACGAACTGTGCTGAATGAAAGCCCATTTGAGAAACATTGCTCTAGTGTGAATGAACAAAATGCAAAGGCATTGGAAAGCAGATATAAGTCCCCATACCCAGTACCGGCATTAAATAAGACCCGGTACTGGTGAGTACCGGTAGAATTTCACCCCTGTGTAAAAGTGTGTGTCACTTTATTTATTGAAGTACTGGCACGTTAACCTCAAAAACAACAGCAAAATGATCTGAAATAGTAGAGAAATTATTAAATCTAACATGTGTCCATGGTTATGAGTAGGACCTGTAATATGCTGGACATAGTCTAAAGAATCAAGTGAATTCAGAAAATATGTTGAGTACTTGTCTGATTCGATATCTACATGAATGTTAAAATCATCCAACAGAAGAATTCTATCGTAGTTAGAAGATAGGAAAGATATAAAATCACCAAATAAAAAATAAAAATGAAGCATGTGACTTTGGTGCACGATATACAATACCAATTTACACAAATACTTCATTATGTAAAATTAATGATAATAGTTCAAATGGTGAGTAATTGTCCATAGTTCCTTGTTTAATATTAAGATCAGAGTTATAAATTTTAGCAAGTCCACCTCCTCTCCCACTGGTACAAGCCTTCTGGATAAAGGAATAGTCTGGAGGGGAAACCTCAATCAATGAGACATTATCATCTACCCCAAGCCAGGCTTCGGTGAGAGACAACATATTAAGCCGTTGATCTACAATACAATCATGAATTAAAGGTGCTTTATTGGATAGTGATCTAAGATTAAATAATTCCAAACGAAGATTATTGGACTGATGTGGTTTTATTTGGCCAGTAATAACTGGGATATTTGTAAGGTTAGTATAACAAACTCCACAGGGTCTATTAAAAAGCAAAAGAGTTTAGTTTTTTTTTTTCTCAAAGAGCTGTGAGTTTAAAAGACGAGGTAGACAAGTGACCTCATGAAAGTAGCTACTCAGCAGAGTGAAAAGACTATAAATATCCAAGCAAAACTAAACATTTTGCGCTCCACAACGAAGCTGCAACTCCGGGACTAAAAACGGACCCAAGACGGGACTCTGCCTGAAGACGGACCCAAGAAGAGGAAGCAAGTTGCAGGCGAGTCACTACCACAAGCAACGCGACTGAGGCCTGGCTGGAGGACTGCAGTAAAACTTACAGCGACTTTTATCAGACAAACCAGTCTGGGTCTGTTGTACACCAAAAACCACAGTAACCAAAAGAAACTGTGCCCTGCACATTCACATATAATTGAACTGTTAATTATTTAGTATGCATACTTTGCATGTGAAATAACTTTTAGTGAAACTTGATGAAGCAAGTTTCACTTCATACAACAATATCTACCTCATATTGTTGTATGAAGAATTTCTTTAAAAGTAAACTTGCCATATCCTTAATCTACAGGTAGTGGACAAAAAAATGGAAACACCTGGGTAAAGGAGGGACGCCAAGTATATTGAAAGCAATGGCTTCCACACAGGTGTGGCTCATGCGTAAATTAAGCAAATAACATCCCAGCATGCTTAGGGTCATGTATAAAAATGCTAGACAGGCCTGGTTGCCTATAATTATGACTAGCATGGCTGCAAGAGGAGACCTCAGTGACTTTGAAAGAGGGGTGATTGTTGGGATGCGTTTGGCAGGAGCTTCAGTGACCAAGACAGCTCAACTTGCTGATGTTTCACGAGCAACGGTGTCTAAGGTGATGTCGGCATGGAACTCTGAGGGAAAGACATCATCAGCAAAGGGCAACAGTGGGCAGAAGCACATACTCCAGGATCGTGATATCCGTGCATTAATTCGAAGTGCAAGGCAAAACAGGCGAGCAACTACAGATCAATTGACCAAAATTTTCAACCAGTGGCACGAGCAGCCAGTTTCATCGCAAAACGCAGTCCGCCAAATTCACAGAGCAGGATACCATAGTGGCCCAACGCCCTATTAAGTGACTTTACCCAGGTGTTTCCGTTTTATTTTGTCCACTACCTGTATGTACTATTAATAAGCTTAATGTGATATATTCTAAGATTGTCTGCATTGTTTCAATTGAGGCTGTGCTTGTATGTGTGTGTGTGTGTGTGTGTGTGTGAGCAATTTACTAGCTATGTCACAACTTGCTTGAGCTGCTGCAGTGGCTACTTTGTGTGTGAGGAGACAGGTGGTGTCATATTTCAGTTGCCTGCTAGCCAGCATGAGTGCAGTAAGAGTTTTGGACTTTTGTTTTGTGCTCAGAGACTAAGAGATTTACTTTCTGACTTTTCTGATTTCTGTTTAATATTTGTGTACTTAAATGAAATACTGCTTGTGACAGGGTGGCTGTGCGGTGACGTCAGGCCAGAGTCAGGAAAGAAAAAACCACTCAGTACGTTTACATGACAAAGCATTTTCCCAACTGAATCAGAAAACCAATTTTCTTAAAACGTCACTTTTCGGTGTTTACATAATTAACGATAGAAAGTCTCATTATAATTCAACTGTATACATGGATTGTTTTCGGAAAATGCAGGATATTTTCGCATGCAAAGTATTGTAGTAGCCTAAGTACGACTTGAACAGACCTGACATTTCTGCGATAGAACGGAGACCAATCCAATATAGTGCTTTACCGAAGTGTCAGGTCTTAAATTCAAAGATTACTATCCTATACCTCTATTCAGATTCCCCACAATGTGCAATCAGCCTTTCCAACGTCTCATCCTGTTCTATATTACTAGTTTCTTTTGCAGACCTTATTTTAAATTATCACGTCATTTTAAAGCTGGAAAACATGTGCTGCTTCTGTATGGGGTATTAACAAATACATACGGACTTTAACAAATGTATTACTTTATCCCTAACTAGACAAATGGATGCATGCAGACTGACTACAGATTATTATTATTATTTACTGTTAACTTAAACCACGTGCAGGAATGAAGGTCAAAGTTTGCACATGTGCAGTACGCTATCGGAATAAGTTTTCGGAAAAGTGCGTTTACATGATATACATTTGGTTAGTTTTCGGAAATGAATCGGAAATTTCTAGGTGCTGTTTTCCAAAAACGGACTTTCGGAATATTCTGATACATTTTCCAAAAACTGTGTTTACATGACTTTTGATATCGGAATTCTTATGCTCATGTAAACGCACTGACTGACAGATATGGCAGTCAAAAATAAAGACGCGGCGGTGCCATTTATTTAAATAATACAAGAATAAAATAAATATTTTAAACACAAAACAAAGTGCTCACAGAGCAAAATAAAAGTTCAAACAAAACGGGTCACGAACACAAAACAATACTGAGGTCCGGCTGGGCAGCAGCCTTCAGGGAACCTATAAGTTTAATTTTTAAATTTTGTTTTCTCTTGCTCCCTGCTCTCTCGTTCCTCCTCTCAAAACACTCATCTGTGTGCAGAGACTGCAGGCTTATATATCGTGGCCGAGGGGTTTAACTAGCTGGCAATTGTACTATTACCCCTCGGCCACAATCTGCACAAGTTTTCTAAATTACTGTGGATGGGGCTACCCATCCACGCTACTAAACAAAAACAGACATTTGGCTAGACCGTCATTTAAATACATTTCTAAATAAAATAACAAAACACCTGGCGCTTCGCCGTCATATAATTATTTTGATTTCCATTACACGAGAGTAGATGTTAAAACTTCATGCTGATTTGAACTCGGCTCTCGCCAAGATAAGCACCAACTAAGACGTAGCTTTACAGTAAACTAATGTGATCCATATGTGTCTCCCTCCATTTACGTTTCCTTCCATATGATGATGTAGATATCCTTCTGTCTGGTGTTAATGGCTGAAGTGTAATGCTGGCTCCAGGGATCAGCTTATTTTGCCTCCCTGGCGCATCAGCACACACAACGGCTGCGATGCTGGCTCCGGGGATCAACCAAAGTGCGGCCTCCCCAGCGCATCAGCATGACAACCGTCTGGATTGAGCTAAGTAGGGTACATCTCTGGGGTTTTCAAGTGGGCACCTTCCATCCTCAGTGTTTCGTCGACTAGCCCACGACACCTCAAGAGGGCTCGACGGTGATTCTGGCGTCCCAGCATCACCCCCCTCCGTCCCCCACTCAACTCAGCCCAGCTTACTTACCTGTCCCCAGCCAGAATCTTTCCGTCTCAACCACAGCCAGTTGCTGCTCCTCTCTGCTGCTTCAGATAAGTTCTTCACTGTGCGACGCAACTCTTGGCCACTGAATCCGACGTCTCTGAGAAACCGGGTTGTAGAGTGTGCCACAAATCCTCGACAACCCACTTCCACTGGGTAAACCCGAACTCTCCATCCTCGCTGTTCCGCTTCAGTGGCTAGTTGAGCATACCGCAGTTTCTTCCTCTCATACGCCTCATCTACAGCATCCTCCCATGGCACTGTTAACTCTACCAGGTGAACAAGGCGTGCTGATCCAGACCACAAGACAATATCTGGTCGAAGGTTAGTGGTGGCAATCTCAGGTGGAAAAATAAGCCGTTGACCAACATCTGCCAGCATATTCCAGTCTCTAGCAGCTTCCAGTTGTCCTGGGCGAGGATTGGTTTTAACACCTTTTTTTGGTGGTTGCTCTCCTGGGCGGAGGAATGTTGTCTTTTGTGTGTAATGTTTTGATGGAACAGGTGGCAACTTATTGGTCATGTTACGCTTGTCTTCCAATACTAAGGCCAAACATCGCAGCACCTGGTCATGGCGCCAAGTAAACCGTCCTTGGCTAAGAGCCACCTTACATCCTGTCAAAAAGTAAATAAATAAATAAATATATAAAAAAATTTATATAAATATAAATACAATAATAAATCATCAAACAAAATAAATACAAAATAACACAGGGGTGGAGGGGGAGACCCTGTTCTAAAAATAACTAAATACATTTTACAGGGCTCCTCGCCCTGTTACACTGCTATTGATTAAACATTCCTTGTGTCTAGCGTGTGTATGTGTGTTCATAGTAAATCCTTGATCTTTGTAACACGTCAATTAAATATTATTAATAAAAAAAACTAATCAACCCAGATACACTCTGAATTATCAATTATTGAATTGTTCCTACAGCGAATTATAGAGTCACCTACCAGTAAAACATCCACATTGCTTTCTGTATTGTCAAGTTTTTCGCTACTTAGAACTTGATATTTGTTGGATAATACAATACCCTCCGGTTGTTTATTTTTAGGTGTTCTATGGCTTTTCCTAGCTGTCACCCTTGGTCTATTCAAGTTAACATCCACTCTATGTAACTCTTCCATAATAGGACATGCAGTGTTTGATAATGAGTTTGGTTCCTCATGAGCATTTGAGACCAATAAGTTAGGGGTCTCACCTACAATATCTAAAGTTAAACTGTTTTCTATAAACTGCTCACTTATATATAACCATATAGAGAGATGAGATTATAGGGTTAGGGTTAGGGTTAGGGTTTAGGGTTAATCTCTGAATGTTGCTATTTGATTTTCAGAGACTCTGAGTTAATGCATTTATAAATCAACAACTATATAGATTTCACATGAGCTGCACTCCATAGCACACATTGCAGATTCCATATTTGTTAGAATACTCGCCTGATAATAGTAACATTTTAGTTCTCTCCTCAGTTGATCCCAAAATCTGAGCGGCTGCAGAATGCTTCCAAATCACGGACAAGCTCTGCACTTTGCGTGTCATGCACGCGCACAGAGCTTGCCTGTGCTGTAGTTGTTATGAAGCCGTCAATCCCGAACTTCCACTGTCACTGGAGGTTGCAAGTAGTTTAGGGAGATGGAGTTGTTTCAAGCTGTAGTCTCAACAAGCAGTATAGATGAGCAAAGAGTGAGTGAGGTGCACAGGTGCACACTAAACACAGTACCTAATTTGAATTAGTCCAGCACAGAAGTACACACAACAGTTATAGTCCAGCACAGAATCAAAAAGAAAGGACAACTACAAACTTTGCTTGCCCGCACTGTCACCAGAGGTTGCAAGTAGTGTAGGGAGATGGAGCTGTAGTCTCAAAGTTGAAATGCCAGAGCAAGGATAACAGTTTGTGTTTTCTGATGGTAGTTGCTATTTGGAATTGATTAATGAGGTATTGAATACGGTCCAGTTTTGCAGGAGGGAGGTGTGCTTCAAACGTAATAGTGTCCAAGGTGATGCCCAGAAATTCCAGAGACTGTACTGGGCCGATGATTTTCTCTTCGGAAAGAGGAACACCAAGTTCAGAAAATAGTGTTCTCAATTTTGTGATTGGTTCTGCTTGGGGGTCTGATGAAGGAGAGATTAGAAGAAAATCAGTGGGGCAGGTGGAGCAGATATGGGATGCGGCAGGAGTTGAGAAGTAACCAGCAGAGAGCTTCGGAGAATGAATCAAAATAACTTGGGGCTGCTGCGGCAGCCGAAGGTGAGTTGCATGGCTAAATAAAACTTTCCTTCCCAGCAGATTCCGAACAGGTGGCATAGGGAAGGATGTACGGGCATAACTGTGAAGGCGTTGGATATACAGTATCTGCTCTGGCCAGCCAGGACCCGTGACCTGCTGATTTGATTAACCTAATGGCATCTGAAATGTATTGCAGAGAAAATTGGTCATGGGGTATGAGCAAATTTATGCTGCTGGTACAGCATTCTCGTGGTGCAGAGATATCAATGATTAGCCTCTTTTTTCCTGATATACTCTGAGTGGCAATGCCAATGGGGTTAATTCTGAAAGACGGGAAGGGGGGGCTGAGAATGGTCCTGTCAAGAACCCTTTGTCCGTCTCCGATTGAATAAGAGTGCGGACTGATTGAGGGTCCGTGGTTGCGGATCCAGCAAATGTGATGTTGCGGGCATATTCATCTGTATTCCTAGAGGAAGAAAGTGGAGCTGATGTGTGGGATGAATAACAAGCCGAAAATGGAGCCAATAATCTGTACCTGAAGCGAGGTGGAGTGTAAACAGATGCTCTGTTAGAGGCGGATGCTATGGCAGTCTTTGGACACAAGGATGTAGAGTGAGCTGTAGAAGCGCACACTGCAGGCATTTGCTCTTATCCTTCTAAAAACCCTGATGAATAGATCAGGATCGTAAGCAGCCCAGTTGATTACTATGTTGTCTAGAATTGAAGCTGGTTTGGCTGCAAAGGCTTTGTGATACTCATAGAACATTGTGCCTCCATACCTGACTGATAATTCTGTGACATAGAATAGATAATGATCCAATTCCAAGCGGCGATGTGGATAAACTGTGTAGAACATATCTTGATAAACAGAAAATGCCAGCACAAATCTTCCCAGGTTGAGATTTCTTAACAAATGGGGGTCACTGGATTTTAGTAGGAACTATTGAGAACAGCAAATGCCAGGTTGTAGGTGGGAACATCGGTTCTGGGAAAGTGCTGGAACGGAAGGGGTGGCTGCCAAGACAAAAGTCGCTGATGCGAGGCCAGGAGGAATGGCGATTGCAGCAGAATTAGAAGTGACTCTCTTATCCATTTCGTCAAGCTGAGTGTTGATGACTGAAATTGAGGTGGCGATGGGTTGACTGAGTGATTTAATATCCTTGAAAATGTTAAAATGGATCTACTGGATGGGATCTGCCTTGGCTGTATTTTTAGGTTGCTGTGCTGCTGCTGTGAGAGGAGAGGCTGTGGGCTGAGTTGGGGAGGAGGGGTAGCTATGGCGAGGAGGAGGGAGAACTGGTGTAGCAGAAATGTGAGTATAGTACATAATGAAAAGAGTCAGACGATCGCTTCCTGACAGAATGTTTATGTTGTTTTCATGCAAGATTTTCAGGAGTTTGGCAAGTGACCAATCTTTATAAAAACTGCTGGTCCAGGGGCTGGGTCTGCTGGTGGGGGCACTTTGATTTCCGTGTTTCTGGTGCAAGAGGTCTAATTACAGGGTAGAGTTCGGCTTGAACTGTAAAAGGTCCTGCTATTTCATCTGAGCAAATGGTGGAGCCGTCCACGGCGTTTAGAGGTGAATCCTGCATAGAGATTTCCTGGTCTGAGTCAGACAGGTTGTTCATGCTGGCTAGGTTTAGCTCAGCGGAGAACAGGTGTGAATAGGCTTTAAATAGGAATTATATGATGATTGACAGGAGGCGAAAATTAGAAGAGCCCTAGCTCCTGTCCCCTGAATTACACGTAAAGGTTAACATGTAGTGCACAATGTAGAACAAAACTGGTTGCAATATAATGTTACACTATCAGATTTAGAAAAAAAATTGTACTGGAGAATGTGTCACTAGCTGAACACACCCATTTCCAATATAACTTGCCATCACAAATTATAAAATGTTCCAAATGTTTTTTTTGGCTTAAAACAAGCTACAATTATCTCATTATTCCAGCACATGCTGTAGGAGCACCCAACACGAGCAGAACCCCTGGTTGTTTGAAGAATACAATTCTTGTTGAAACGTTATCATACGTCCTGTCAAATTGTACATTTATAGTACTGCAGTATCTGTAATCACAGTTACTCCATGCTCAGTTCTCATTAAATGTGTAGTCAGTGTTCTTGTTTTGATGGATCTCTTGTTTCTGCTCACACACACACACACCCATCCCCACCCCCACGATTATTTTTACATCAGAAAGCGTATTCCCATGACGTCACTTTTCAGCTATACCAGTATCAGCCTCCGGCGAGTGAGCGGCGTATCTGAAATCCTGTAGTTTACATTTTGTCTGTTGTTGTATTGAATGATTTACAAAGATGTATCACCTGATTTTCATTTGCTGAGAGAAAGAGGATGAGCTGTACTTCTCAGGCACAACTGTGAAAACCTTTAATTATCAGCGATGAGAAGGAAATGGTAGAGATCACTGCCGTGTACCCCTATGCTCCGCTTCAGCACGATACAATACATCAGTAAGTTTTCATGCATTTCCCGTGTGGCTTACAAATATTTGAAGAGAGAAATTCACAGTCACTAAACACACCAAATCAGCATTTTGTTAAGAAAGACCTGATTGAACCAACACCAGGAGGCCTTCGGAGGCTGCTTCAAGGCACTGTTCAAGTTCTGTTTGACTGGAATCAGGGGTGCGTTCAATAGACAGAGCACTCCAGAGTGTTACGTGGTACTTTCTATTGAATGACTGGCACGCCGAGAGCGCTTCGTAACGTTAGCTAACATTCTGAGGAGCTTACTCGGGTTTTGGTCTCCAAAGGTTTGCAGACTCTGACGAGTCCATCCGATTGTACACACGGTTAGTATTATTCACTTAATGTAAGCAAAATCTATTTTGAATTAATTTAAAGTTCATACATTTATATAATGTAGTGCACGTTCTTGATCAAGCATGTTTATATAATGTAGTGCACGGTCTTGATCAAGCATGTTTATATAATGTAGTGCACGGTCTTGATCAAGCATGTTTATATAATGTAGTGCACGGTCTTGATCAAGCATGTTTATATAATGTAGTGCACGGTCTTGATCAAGCATGTTTATATAATGTAGTGCACAGTCTTGATCAAGCATGTTTATATAATGTAGTGCACGGTCTTGATCAAGCATGTTTATATAATGTAGTGCACAGTCTTGATCAAGCATGTTTATATAATGTAGTGCACAGTCTTGATCAAGCATGTTTATATAATGTAGTGCACAGTCTTGATCAAGCATGTTTATATGCACATATTTGTGTACCGGGTGTTAGCTATTTAAATTTGTAGCATGCAAATATTTACAAATGCTCACAGTAGATTTTTTTTTAATGATAATGTCATGAAACTGTACAATTTTGTATTCATTGTTATTCTTTTATACAAAACAGATGTGCTGTTACAAGCTACAAAAACTGGAACTCTGAACTTTACACCCTACTATTACTACTTACACCCTCCTGATTTCTGCTGTCACCTTGTCTTTGTTTGACACTAACAGAAAAGGGAATTCGAGGAGTTTGAAGAGTACTTTTATATTATTAATCTTTATTTTATGTGCGCAATTTATGTAGCACATCTCAAAGTGCTTTACAATATAAAACACAACAACCCACTCATACATAATCACAGCAGACTTTGCATATTAAAATGCAGCACACATACAAGTTCAACAAATGCATAATTAAGTAGGCTGGAATGCCAATTTTAAAATGGCAACATTTTCAGAGTATTTGATCGCCTGTGGGACAGTGTTAAATGGCCTGCAGATTGTCAACTTTGTTATAAACACATTTTGCACCACATAAAAATAATGACAGACAAGAAATAACACATGCTAACTGAAAGTGTTTAAAATTCAGTCTAGCAATGTTGAATTAAACAAAAAAATGTAAAAAAAAAAAATATATTAAAATAAATACATCAACAAACAGTGGCACTGGAACAATTTTTAAAGTGGAGGTGCTGAAAGCCATTGAACAAAACTGTAACCCCTGTATATGATGGAAGCCATGCAAAGCCAAGGGGTGCTGCCGCACCCCCAGCACCCCTAGTTCCAGCACCCCCGTCAACAAAAATGTAATGACTCCCCTTCATAGTCACAGAGGTAGCTGGAGACAATTTGAACCCCTTTTCTACAAAAGGAGTAAATACAATGGAGTATAAATCAATGACAATGCAGTGATTTAAAAGTTTATCACTGAATTCTCTACTGGTGTTGTATACTGGGAGATGTATTTGTTTGTTGAGTTTAATCAGAGGTTTAATCTTGCCGAGGACAACAATCCCACAATTCACTGCAAGGATGCTGCCCACATCAAAATGCGCAACACAAAAGAAAGGTAAGACAAATATTCACAAATAAAATGTGAGTAGTTTGAGTTGGTTTGATCCCGACAGGTTCTCTATTAAATCACTGTCAGATTGTTATTGATTGGTATTCAATAAATGTGTAGACAAGGGCAAACAAGGGAAAGCTTTTTCAATGGCTTTTATTCCATTTTAATTAATACCTAACATGTCAAAGGGAGTTACTTGGAAAATCCAAGGATCTGCACACAATGAATACATATCCTGCCCATCAAAATACTAGATGTTAATAGCTATGAAATGAAAGTTTCGGTCATAAATATAAAATAAACACCTATCCAACACCCTCTGAATTGCCATTCCCCATTTACAGAACTTCCCATCTAACTTGCCATGCCAGCAGTCTTTTTGCCTTACTGAATTACTCTTCAAAGTTTAATCTTCATCAAAAATTAACTTTAATAGTCTTTTCTTACTAGCAGCCCTCCCAAGATGTACTAATCAAGCCTAACTATCTTTTTAAAGTGTATCCGTTGCTTTATTGAATACTCAATCAAACAAACTAGAGCAATGAATCATTAACACTGGACAAACCTTATCGCTCCTATTATAAAAGTTATCTTTTACTTCCTTAACCATTGTGTTGCAGCAGCCTGGAAGAGGTGAGGGGGGTCCATAACACATGTGGTGGGTTTATGGCTCTGGAGCAGGGAGCAGAGATCGGAGTTCGAGAGGGGCGAAAAGGAGGAGAAGGGTGGAATAGTAGGTGTTGCAGAGGGGAGTGAGTGAGCAGAGGGCAGGGTATGGGTGGGGAAGGAGGCGAGGTATTGAGGAGTTTGCGGATGTCTGCGATTTTGGAGGAGAAGGAGGCAATGGAAAGGGATAAGCAGGAAGTTGAGGAGTTTGATTTGCAGCTGTAGAGAGGAGACAGGTCAGGAACGAGAGGAGAGGATTACGGGAATATTAAAGATAGTCATGGAGGGAGCAGTAGAGGAAAGGAAGTAGAAGTGGGTATGGGAAAGGGGGGTGCCGAGAGGGAGTCAAAAATAGACAGGTACAGGAGGAGCGAGAGCATTAAATAAAAAAAGAAAAGAAAGAAATGTATGCAAACCTGGTCTGGAGCCTCCAGTTCGATGCTTGGATAGAAGATTTTGCAGCTGGTCCATGTTGGCCTGTCCTCTTGTGGACTACCACAGTGTAGACTACCGGTCCTTTGGTGATGAGGCCCTTTGGTGAGCTGGTGCACTAGGTTAGCGTCAGTGCTTATATAATGCCCTAGAGGTTGAGAGTGGGTGCTGTAGATAATTAGTTGCAAATGATTCTAAATCCAGTCAGCCGTGCCCTGTGCGAGTTGCTAGATTGGTACACCAACACAACTCGCTCATTGCTATTGAATCTTGTTGTCCTCGACTCTAAAGTTTTTTGCCATTCAATGGTCTGAGAATATATAAATTGTACATGGGGGGCTCATGTCTAGTGTGACAGTGGTAAAGAAATACACTAAAGAAATATCACTCCGCTTGATGTCAGAAAGCCAACTGTGTAATGACTAAGAAATATATTTTGAAGTATAATACTTGTAGTGCCCTGCGCTTGGTTGCTAGTTCTATTTGGGAGAGCTACACACAGGCCCAGTGGAGGAATGACCACCAGACACAGAATCTCCAGTCCCCAAATCAATTTTTAAAATAGATGAAAGCACAATAAAAAATACTGAGACATACAAAATACCCTGATTAGCACCCGCCACCCCCCCCCCCCCCAACCTCACCAATACCCATTTGCTCACCAATACCCATCAATTAAAATGAAAATAAATACTTGCACTTACATATCTACTTGTATATGAAGTCCATCCTTCTCTACTTCTGGACGAGGATGTCCGTGACATCATTGTAGAATTGCTCTCTCTTCGCCTGAAGTTTTAAAAGTCTCTCCTTTTCAATGGAAATAAGCACCAGGGTGAGAGCCGCCCTTGATCGGTCCGATTTCGAGTGTGGGTTTTGATCCGTTTAAGCTGACATACAACATTATTCATTTTCGGATCGGTTGCTGTTAGACTTGCTAGCATAGCTTGGTTGGTTTGCTAAAGAGCGGTAACTCAAGGACACGCCCCCAAAGGCAGAGAAGGTCTGTGCCTTGCCAGCAGTTGTTCCCACAGCATTTTTTCCACAAGAACGCAAGCGTCAATATTAACTGTGCAATGGGATTAGTGTAGTCAGGTGACACAGTTAAGGCAGCGAGGCGCTGTGCTTTTTTCTCACTCATTGCTGAGACTATAAGGTTGGAACGCGCTTGCGCGACTGAACAGAGTGGCTTACGTTCAAGTTCAGTGGTAGGGAAAGGCAGAGCGCATCGCTGCCTCTCGTCTTTTCATCGAATTTTGTATATTGCTGGATTCTCACTAGGTAGGCAGTGCCTACCTTACCTACCCTGACCGCACGTCACTGCCCCCCCTCCCCCTACCGCCTGGTTTGTTGGCGGTAATGACAGTTCCTGTTGTCTCAAAATCACCTCAATGTTTCCCCTTTGTAATCAACCAATAATTCTCCCCGACTAGAGGTCGCTACTAACACCACCAAACAACCACTCAGCACTGGCAACACCATTAACACTAGAAGGACCGGAGATATACCCATACCTAGAAGCCCCGCTGCATTCAAAACACTGTAAATTGTATAACAAAAGGAGAAACAGTATTTTTTTTTATTGAGTACGTCCAAACATCTGAACAACTGAAGTATATATGTGTGTATGTGTATATATATATATATATATATATATATATATATATATATATATATATATATATATATATATATATATATATATAATTGTTAGGATGTGCCAAGTGGCCAAAGATGGTATTGCAGGGAAGCACACGGGCAACAGAAGATTGGTTGCAAAATTTCTTTTTTTCTCTTTATTTTTCAAATGATCCAGGAACTAAATTGAACAAAAGCATATCAAAACAAAATCTCAAAGAAAAAGAAAAATAACTTTTTACAAAATAAAATAAAAAAAACTCCTAAATGCAGGATGAGAAAACTGTTTTTAACAATATAACAGTAGAGATATGCTATTTTGTATAGCCAGGACACTCATGCAGCACCCATCTCTCTCTAAACCCTTCTCCCTTTACTCTAGCACAGCCTCCCTTTTATACTCAGGCTAAAATCACTCCTCCCCTTGGAAGAAACCAAAAATTTAACTTTAGTTAACTTTAAAATCCATGTACATATCATTAACACTACTATTATATAACTAATCACCAAGTTATATAAAAATCACTAGGTTAAATATCAATTCTACCTAGAATTATTTGATATAAAATGTATAATTGTATTTTTAGATAAATCATAACACCCCTTACTTTACTCATGGCATGGTCTGCCCTTCAATTACACACCGGTATCCTTTAATTTGGCTTGCGCATTGCCAACAGGCTTTACGGTAGAAACGAGGTATCATCTGCCCCTCACAAACATGGTGCCTCATTGTACTGCTCGACTCACACAAACATGGCGGCGCCCATACACCACGCCGATGCTAACAAACACCATTTACAAACAAACAGGTAAGTATTTGCTCGTAATCTCCCATTTAAAATTTAGTTTTACTGGTTTAGACAATTTAGGTTACTGAATAACAAACTACGCATTTCTCTGTGAATGTGCACCTTCACCGAGAAACGCGCTCTGAGCATTCAGCACCGCTTTAACCTAACTATTTTTGTTCGTCTCTCTTTCCCTTTCTATCCTGGAATCCACTTGCGGCCACCTACAACCCCACAGGTAAGTCATTACTTTATATATATATATATATATATATATATATATATATATATACTTTATGCAATTGCAAATGTAAAACAATTCGTATGCATTTAAATAAAACACAATATACAATATTATTATTTTCATTGCGTTCTTAAGAAACAGTCCCGCTTTACTCCACAATTCCTTTAAAACACATTCACTTGTTAAAAGTTCTATTTTTATAAGGGATGGGACATGAACCATCACATTTCCCCCTCCTTAAACTTTATCGTGTTCCTCTGGAATGCGAGAAAGGAAGTCTGCAGTCTTGTTTTGTACTCCAGACCTATATTTAATCTCATAAAAGACCGGTTGCAAAGTCAAATACCACCTTGTAATCCTTGCATTAGAGTCTTTCATTTTCCCCAACCATTGCAAGGCTCGATGGTCAGTTTCCAAAGTAAATGTTCTTCCCAACAAGTAATATCGAAGTGAGTCCAGTGCCCACTTAATGGCCAGACATTCTTTCTCTATAGTTGAATAATTAACTTCCAGAGGAAACAATTTCCTACTAATATACAGCACAGGTCGCAAATTCTCTGGCTCTCCTTGCAACAAGGCTGCTCCCAATCCAACTCCTGAAGCATCCGTCTACAACACAAACGGCTGATCAAAATCTGGGCTTTGAAGCACAGGATCTTGACACAATGCTTGCTTTAGGTGGTTAAAAGCCTCTTCACAAGTTGGTGTCCATCTCACCTTATTAGGACTGGCCTTTTTTGTAAGCTCTGTCAAAACTGCTGCTTTAGTTGAAAAGTCTGGAATAAAACGTCGGTACCAGCCAATCAAGCCCAAAAAAGACTGCATCTGTTTCTTAGTGGCTGGTGGCGTACACTGCATAATTGCTTCCACTTTCTCTACCTGTGGACGAAGCACTCCGCTCCCCAGATGATAGCCTAAATACTTAGTCTCCTGTTTTGCCAAGGCACATTTCTTAGGGTTAGCGGACAACCCTGCCTGTTGTAATTTCTCAATAACCCACCTCAGATGACCTAGGTGTTCTTCCCAATTCTGGCTATATATTACAATATCATCCAGGTAAGCCGCTGCAAAATTCTCAGCTCCCCTTAACACTCGATTCATAAGCCTTTGAAAAGTTGCAGGGGCCCCCTGTAATCCAAAAGGCATTACAGTGAATTGAAAGTGTCCAAAAGGTGTCCGGAAAGCTGCAATTTCTTTTGATTCAGGTGCCATTGGTATTTGCCAGTATCCTTTACACAAGTCCAGAGTACTTATGTACTTTGCCTTTCCAAGCTTTTCCACCATCTCATCAATCCTGGGCATCGGGTATGGATCAAACTTGGAAACAGCGTTGATCTTCCTGAAGTCCATACAGAACCTCAAACTGCCATCCTTTTTTGGAACAAGGACAATTGGACTGCTCCACTCGCTGTTTGATTCTTCAATTACTCCCAAAGATATCATTAACTCCACCTCGGTTTTTAGCTCTGATAACAACCTTTCCGGAACTCTGTGGGGCCACTGACGAATCGGACTGTTCTCCTTTAGTTGGATTTGATGGTGTACCAAGTTTGTAATCCCTGGCTTTTCTCGAAACACTTCAGGACTGAGACAAGTCATTATCTGCTCTTGTTGCTCATGTGTCAAATGACTCAAGTCCCATCTCCCTGAGTGACCTTTTGGAGGTAAATAAAGTTGTTCTTCCTCCTCTTCCTCTTCAACTACTCTGATAAACATCTGGTAGCTTACTTCATCCTGTCTTGGATACCACTCTTTTAGCAAGTTGATATGGAACATCTGCCTCGGTTTTCTACGGTCTGGCATTGCGATCTCATAAGTGACAGGGCTTTTCTTCCCCAGCACTTCAAATGGACCTTGCCACTTGGCTAAAAGCTTACTCTCCTTAGTAGGCAATAAGAGTAACACTTTCTGTCCAGGAGTAAAAGAACGAGATCTGGCTTTCTTATCATACCAGGTTTTCTGGTACCTCTGCGCCTCAGTGATGTTCTCTCTTGCCAGAGTGGACATCCGCTCCAACTGGTCTCGCATTTTCAGGACATAAGAAGCAATGTTCTGGCGTTCTGGTGATTTGAACTCCCACTCCTCCTTTAAGATATCCAACGGTCCTCTCACTTGCCTGCCATACAAAAGCTCGAAAGGGGAAAATCCAGTGGATGACTGTGGAACTTCACGGTAGGCAAATAATAGATATGGAATCCACTGGTCCCAATCTGAGCCAGTATCAGACACAAACTTGCATAGCATACTCTTCAAAGTCCTGTTATAACGCTCAACTAGTCCATCGGTCTGAGGGTGGTAAGGTGTGGTCTTTATTGCCTTTATTCCCAACAACCGATAAACCTGTTTCAACAGCTGTGATCTAAAATTGGTACCCTGGTCAGTAAGCACCTCTCTCGGTATTCCTACCCTAGAGAATAATTTCAATAAAGCAGTAGCCACCTGTTTCGCCTTTACATTTCTTAAAGGAAAAACCTCTGGATAACGGGTTGAGTAATCACAGATAACCAACATAAAACGGTTACCCGATCTGCTTTTCTCAAGGGGCCCTACCACATCCATCACTATCCTCTCAAAAGGTATGTCAATAATTGGCAAGGAGATCAGTGGAGCTCTTCCCACTTTCCCTCCTGAACAAGCTAACTGACACTCTAGGCACGATTTAATATAATCACTCACTTCAGAATATAAGACAGGCCAAAAAAATCTAGCTGAAATTCGAGCAAGTGTTTTATGCTTTCCCAAATGCCCAGCCCATGGCACAGTATGTCCAACATTTAAAATCTTACTCCTTAGTACTTGGGGTATCACTAACTGAGTTTCTTCCCTTGTCTTCCTATACAGAAGACCCCCAGTCAATACATAATGCTCTTCCTTCAGGTTCACACCACCTTCCTGCACCTCCCCTACAATCTCTTCTACTTTCTCATAGAGATGCTGCAATGTGCTGTCAGCTGTTTGCAACTCCTCTAGATTCTCTGGTACATCAAATTCTTTAGCTCCGTCAGACTCACTAAACATTTCTATTTCCTGATTCTTCTGCACTGTGCCTCTTAATCTCTCCCGACGTCTCTCCCTCCTACTCTTACGAGATTTAACAAGACCTCCCTCCAGCTCTTCACTGACAAATGGCATGTCCTTTAAAGTATTCACTTCGTCCTGGCACGGACGACTTTTAGACCTAGTAATCACCAGACTACAAGGCTTGGACTGCTGTACTAAATCCCCAAGTATAGGGATATCCTGGCCTATCAATACAGGGTATGGTAGCTCCGTTACCACCCCTACAGTAACCAAAAAGGTCTGGTCTGCTATCCCTAGAAAAACATCAGCTGTTGGGTATGGCCTTTCCTCGCCATGAATACACTTAATCCTGAGAGTAGCTCCCTCATTAACACACTCCCTGGGAATGAACTCGCTCCTTACTAAGGTCTGTGAGCTTCCTGTATCTAATAAAGCAGGTAAGGTTTTCCCATGAAGAAAAATCTGTACCAATTCCCTTTTCTAACCATTGACTAGGTCTAGGGACATAACACAGATTAGCTGATTTAGGTTTCTTTAATGGACAGTTAGGTTTAATATGGCCTTCTTATGGCCACAATTATAACACACTACTCTTGGCCTATCAGTTTTACCAGGTTGTATGGGAACATTTTGTACTTTAGCATGACCAACACCCTTCCCAAACCCCTCAGACTTACCCCAGACTTGTGCGCTCGGCCCTCGACTGTAGTGGTAATTCTTCGGTCCTCTGCGAGCAGCAACAAACGTCTCCACCAGCCTGGCAGCTTCCAGGGCAGAAGAGGGATTGTGCTCCTTAATCCAAACACGTACTTCATGGTTCACCATACGCAGATATTGCTCCAGTATGAGTAGCTCACCGATTTCCTGCTTAGTGTGCTTTTCTGGTTTAATCCACTTCTTATATAAACCTCTCAAACAGACATAAAGTTCTTGGGGAGTTTCCTCAGATAGTACACTCATTGCCCTAAAACGCTGTCTATAAGTGTCTATGTTAATCTCATATTTCTTCAACACCGCCTCTTTGACTTTTTCATAATCCATTGTCTCCTCTGTATTCATAGCCACGAAAGCACTGCGTGCCTTACCGGTAAGTAAAGGTACTAACTTAATAGCCCAGCTTGCCTTCTCCCAAGCATATGCGGTTGCCATGTGTTCAAAAGTAGTTAGGTATTGTTCAATATCATCACTTGCTTCCAGCCTCTGCAGTACCGGCTCCCTCCAGCCCATAGACAGACTTCGCCACGGCTCTGCCAACTGCTCAGTAGAGGTATGGGGTCTATTTACCTTCTCCACCTTTCCTTCAGCCTGGCAACTCCGCTGCACCTCCTCTTGTAGCTGGGTGAACTGGTGGTGCATTGCTTTCCAGCGTTGCTCCTGTCTAGCTCCTTCCCGTTCCATCCTCTCTTCTCACCTCTCTTGTACCTGGAGGTAAGACTGGAACATGTTGGTCAGCTCTATCACTAATGGATCCCTGCTGCCCAGTGTAGCTTGCCTTGAAGTTCGGACCCCTTCAGTCTCACTGTCTGCCGCCATCGCCACACCATTACTCTCCTCCGCTGGCGTTCCTCGGAGACGTTTGGGTGCCATGTTTCACTGCCGTCCTTCTCCACTGCAACGTCACTTGTGTTGAGATGGTATCTCGGGCCCCCTGCTGGCCACTAACAATCCCACTTCTGACACCACTTGTTAGGATGTGCCAAGTGGCCAAAGATGGTATTGCAGGGAAGCACACGGGCAACAGAAGATTGGTTGCAAAATTTCTTTTTTTCTCTTTATTTTTCAAATGATCCAGGAACTAAATTGAACAAAAGCATATCAAAACAAAATCTCAAAGAAAAAGAAAAATAACTTTTTACAAAATAAAATAAAAAAAACTCCTAAATGCAGGATGAGAAAACTGTTTTTAACAATATAACAGTAGAGATATGCTATTTTGTATAGCCAGGACACTCATGCAGCACCCATCTCTCTCTAAACCCTTCTCCCTTTACTCTAGCACAGCCTCCCTTTTATACTCAGGCTAAAATCACTCCTCCCCTTGGAAGAAACCAAAAATTTAACTTTAGTTAACTTTAAAATCCATGTACATATCATTAACACTACTATTATATAACTAATCACCAAGTTATATAAAAATCACTAGGTTAAATATCAATTCTACCTAGAATTATTTGATATAAAATGTATAATTGTATTTTTAGATAAATCATAACACCCCTTACTTTACTCATGGCATGGTCTGCCCTTCAATTACACACCGGTATCCTTTAATTTGGCTTGCGCATTGCCAACAGGCTTTACGGTAGAAACGAGGTATCATCTGCCCCTCACAAACATGGTGCCTCATTGTACTGCTCGACTCACACAAACATGGCGGCGCCCATACACCACGCCGATGCTAACAAACACCATTTACAAACAAACAGGTAAGTATTTGCTCGTAATCTCCCATTTAAAATGTAGTTTTACTGGTTTAGACAATTTAGGTTACTGAATAACAAACTACGCATTTCTCTGTGAATGTGCACCTTCACCGAGAAACGCGCTCTGAGCATTCAGCACCGCTTTAACCTAACTATTTTTGTTCGTCTCTCTTTCCCTTTCTATCCTGGAATCCACTTGCGGCCACCTACAACCCCACAGGTAAGTCATTACTTTATATATATATATATATATATATATATATATATATATATATATATATATATATATATATATACTTTATGCAATTGCAAATGTAAAACAATTTGTATGCATTTAAATAAAACACAATATACAATATTATTATTTTCATTGCGTTCTTAAGAAACAGTCCCGCTTTACTCCACAATTCCTTTAAAACACATTCACTTGTTAAAAGTTCTATTTTTATAAGGGATGGGACATGAACCATCACATATATATATATATATATATATATATATATATATATATATATATATATATATATATATATATATATAACATTTATTTTACAAATCAAAACAAGAAAATGTAAATAAATAAACATCTGAACAGACATTGGTTACAACATACCTATTTATAAAACTGAAACGAGTAGCCATACATTTTTAACTTTTCAACAGCAATCGGTTTATTATCAGACGAACAAAAGCAACTGCACAACATAAATAAAAAAACTTTGAAAAAAAACATTTTACAGAAGCACACAGCACAAGAAGTTATAAAAAAATCTAATTTATTTTTCTTTTTTTCCACAAAAGGGTATTCCTTCACCTTGAGTCTAAGGCTGTTCACAATCAACACAGATAATGTGCTTCTCCACGTCACCTTTCTGCACAAGGAACAGCTGTCCAAAGTTTTATTTTTATTGCACTTGCCAACCTGGCATTGGCGTCTCTTGTGGCTCTCAGCGGGGTTGCCATCTTCAGCTGTGGGTACACGCTTGGCAGTCTCCCTCTGTTCCAAATGCTTCTTGCAAAGTTCCTGTGCTAACTATAAAATATATTCTCTCCTTGCATTCTTTGTAAAGTACCCAGGAGATGATGGCTGCTAGGTTCAATACATTGTAAAACACCTGAACAGACCACCGTCAGGAGCCAGCTTCCGTGCCATCTGATCCAAAACATCAACTCCGTATTCTGTTGCCTTGTAAAGCAGCGCAGCTGGCAAGCAGGCGCCAGCCTTCAAAAGGCTGATTGAAAACAATAGACTGTCAGTCATTCACTCAGGTAGAGAGTAGAGACTAATCTGATTACACAAAACACATTGCGGACTGGTAAATAAAAAATAATAAAGTAGAATACCGTTCTGTATAATCAAAATGCATTTGTTTTCTGTGTGGCCGTCAATGTGACTGCTCCCGGGGCTTTTAGGTATAATGTAATATATCTCCTTTATTTCTGCACTCCCGCGCTTCATGCTTTGAGAATATGTAATACATACGGACAGAAAGGTACACGAACGCACAGCCCCATATGTGTTACACGATTGGAGAAAATTACATTTTAAAACCAAAAACCGCTAAAATGACTGCCGCGGGGCTTCTAGTGTTAACTGCTGCCCCAATTAAAATAAAAGACAATTAAAATAAACACAGTTAAAACAAACTAAGTGAGGCTTTTTGCTGAGTTCTATTGGCTTCTTGTCTCCTCTAGTTTGTCTAGTTTTGTCCATCAAGTTTGTCTCCTCCACTCAAACAAAAACCTCCCTCTACAAAAACAAACTGAAAATAGAACAAGTCATAGGAGATTGAAATACCTTCCCCTTTTTGTTCCTACTCATTTTTTTTTACTTTGCCCACATTACAAACCAGAAGTACTCAGCCCACTCAGTACAAATAGCAAGCAAAAAGAAGGCACTTAATTACGATTTAAAACCCTCACTGAAACATATACATTTAAGAACCATTACAATACAAAGACTGATTAAGACCCTCACTAAAATAATGGAGCATAAGTAAAAATCCCCTTTCTGGGCACCAATCACGCTACCTTGTACTCACACCATAACACCATAGCCACTTATCTTTATTAACGAGTCTGTGATACTGGTTACTTCACGTTTCCCCTTACTCCGTCAGCGCCGTCCCCAGCCTGGGTGTTAAGAATTTGCTTACCAGCTTCCGACCTATGCTCTGCACCTTCTCCTCTCTCCCGCTTTGTCTTTCCTTGCTTTCTCTTGTCTACGACGCCATTCAATAGTTGCTGACCCCCCTGCCTGCAAAAAAACCCTTCCTCTAATACAGATTAATAAATCGAGCAAACCATAATAAGTAACAAAATTAATAACAATTATCATCGTGCATAATATACGTGATAAAGTACCGATCCTAAAAATAATAAAAGCAGGGCAGTGAAGTAAAAAGCCTGACCTGGTTGACACTAAGAACAGCATGAGTACTATGCAGCCAGCTCAGGGACTGGCAACACATTTTCAACTCTTGTCAGGTAAGTTTATGAAGGTTTTTATATTTTATTGGTTTTTTTACTAAGCACCCTGCTAAAATAAATAATTGCCTCACACCCCCTTTTTATGCTGTCGTACATAGGCAATAGTAAACACAACATATTGTTGGTGAAGGCGGTATTGTAGCACTTACAGGTGCTGTTGTCGGGTCTATCAAACAAAGGAGTCAGGCAGACACCAAATAGTTGTTTTACTGAATGTTTATTGTGCAGGCAGAACGGCAGTCAACAGCACTACACTACACACACTCCCTCCCTCCCCCACCGCACAGCACAACACAGCCAGAAACGTTGACAAAACATTAAAGAGTTATATAAACTCTACAACAAACAGACAACTGCAATATAAATATAAATAATAAAAGGGCTGTGTCTTTTGCAGAAAAAATAAAAATAGGAATATGTTACGAACATCTAGTATACACCACCCACTCGATATATCGCAGGTGTCAGGGTCCAATATAAATCTGCTATATATCGAGAGCCGCGATATAGCAAGAGACCCATAGAAAAACATATAGGATAACAAATACTGTACAACCACTCCCTCGTTTTATCAGGGGCGTCAGGGTCCAGTATAAATCCTCTACTCAACCTGCTTTTTCTCATTTTTCGTATAAAAAGCAGCACACTGTTTTAATTTGTACAGCGGAGGGTAATTGCTTCTCATCAACTTCCTCTTCTTTCTCAAATGTACAAACCCGCTGTATTGAAAGAATCAATTTCCAACAACAACATAGGAGCTTGTTGCCTGCTGCATATTTTGATCTAGTACCGGTACAGTACAATACACTGTATTTTAAAAATAGCCTACTGTAATAAAGTGTGCATATATCCACTGAACAGACAAACATAATTTATTAACACACGAATAACTGAGATTTCTTCTTGCAAACATACACCTCCACAATACAAACTGTGCATTCAAACTATTATTATTATTATTATTATTAATATTATTATTATTATTATTATTATTATTATTATTATTATTATTATTATTATTGATTTCTTAGCAGATGCACTTATCCAGGGCGACTTACAATTGTTACAAGATATCATATTGTACAGATATCACATTATTTTTTTTACATACAAGAGGATCAAAACAGAGGACTGCGTTTAAAGACCTTCATGGCCAGGGGCTCCCCTCCTGAGTTCACCACCCGAGGGTCCGGAGCTGTTGCGGTCGGAGGGTCATGAGCTGCCACAGCTTGGGGGTCTGCGACCGCTGCCGCCTGGGGTCGCCGGCTCTGCGTTGCCTGGGGTTGCCGGCTCTGCCTTGCTTGGAGTTGCCGGATCTGCTTCGCCTGGGGTCGCCAGCTCTGCTTTGCCTGGAGTTGCCTACTCGCCATCACCTGGGGTCGCTGGCTCTGCTTCACCTGGGGCCGCCGGCTCTGCTTTGCCTGGGGTTGCCCGCTTGCCATTGCCTGGGGTCACCTGCTCGGTGTCACCTGGGGTAGCTGGCTCTGCTTCACCTGGGGTTGCTGGCTCTGCTTCACCTGGGGTTGCCAGCTCTGCTTCGCCTGGGGTCACCCGCTTGCCATCGCCTAGGATCGCTGGCTCTGCTTCGCCTGGGGTCTCTGGTTCTGCTTCGCATGGGGTCGCCTGCTCACCATCGCCTGGGGTCAACAGCTCTGCTTTGACTGGGGTCGTCGGCTCTGCTTCACCTGGGGTCGCCCGCTCGCAATCACCTGGGGTCACCTGCTCGGTGTCGCCTGAGGTCACTGGCTCTGCTTCTCCTGGGTTCGCCCGCTCACCATCGCCTGGGGTCGCCTGCTCAGTGTCGCCAGCTCTGCTTCTCCTGAGGTTGCCGGCTCACCATCGCCTGGGGTCGCCTGCTCGGTGTCGCCAGCTCTGCTTCTACTGGGGTTGCTGGCTCTGCTTCTCCTGGGGTCGCCTACTGACGTCACCTGGGGATGTCTGCACACCACCACCGGTTGATTGCTGCCTGCATGCCATTGTCCAGGTTGCCATTTGTGGGTCCTTGGAAGCCTCTTCCCACCCCAGAATATGGACATAACCTTCTGGAGTTTTAAGGGGGGGGAGTGGCTGTTGGGCCATGTGTGCTGCGCACAAGGGGGGGAGAGTGTGACAGGGTGCCTATCCCTTGTGCATATTAATGTATTTATGTATGTATTTTTATTTGTATTGTTGTTGTTGTTTATATATATATATATATATATATATATATATATATATATATATATATATATATATATATATATATATATATATTGTGAGACAGCAGGGAGGGGGTTAAAGCCTCCCTGAAGAAAAACATGTGCGGAATGCACATTTGTTTAGTTTAATTGTTTTGGTTTATTGTTTAATTGTTTTGTGTTATCGTTGAATTTAATTTGTTAATTGTTTTATTATTAATTATCCCCTGCACCTGGTAAATATTGTCAAATTACGACCAGGTGCAGGGTATTTAAGGGAGGCAGTTAGTCTGCTCAGGGCTGCTAAGGAGAAGGAGGCAGAAGGGGTGCTCTGCTTCCAGGCAGTCATTGAAAGGACAAAACGTAAGTTTATAGTACAGAGTGTTTTGATGTTTATAGCAGGTAAACGGCTTAGCTGTCCTGTGGTTCAGTTCAGGTTCCCGTGTGTTTAGTCAGTGCTCAAAAAGGAACTAGGTGTTTGTTTGGTTTATTTTGTGTTTTTGTCTGTATTATTAAAAGTGCGCGTAAGCACTGAACCTCCAATTCCTGTGTGTTGGGTCAGTTTTTAAAGGGGCAACGAACCCGAGCATGTGGCAGCGATCTTTTACATTTGGTGTCAGAAAGTGTGGGCGCCCCAATGACCCAGAAAATGGACATTGCAGAGCTGATAAGGACTCTCAACAAGTCCACAAAGGAGATGCAGGAGATGACCCGCAGGCAGAGGGAGAGCAACCGGAGATTGAAACAAGAGCTGGAGCTGCCAGAACCGCAGCTTTCGGAGCTGCCATCCCGAGAGCCAGAGGGGGTGGAGCTGCCGTCCCGAGAGCCAGAGGGGGTGGAGCTGCCGTCCCGAGAGCCAGAGGGGGTGGAGCTGCCGTCCCGAGAGCCAGAGGGGGTGGAGCTGCCGCCGCCCGAGCCAGAGGGGGAGGAGTTGCTGTGGCCCGAGTTAGAGGGGGAGGAGGCGAAGAGCCCACTTCCACCACAGCCCCCGACCACCACCCCTGCGGTCCAGTCTGGCGCTGCTGGGTGCGGTCCCTCGCCCCTTGCTCCTGGACACCCTTCCGGTTTGCTTGGACCTCCCTTCACTAGACCTGGAGCCCAGGAGTCTGCAGAACCGGTCACAGTTATCCACCTGGTTCCCTGCTCCGCTCCTCCCAAGCACCAAGATGTCACTGCGCTGCTCCCAGGTGTCGCTTGAGCTCCCCCTGGTCACTACTTCGCTCCCCCTGGGTGATTGGATGTTGCTGCACCGGGCCCCAGCTGCAGACCTCTGCCCGCTGCTGCAACCTCCAGTGCCCTGGTTGTCGCTCCGGTCGCCCCTGACAGACCGGTGGGGTCACTCATCGCAGGTGCGCAGTCCCTACCTGGCGGGGCTGGAATGTGGACCAGCCCACCCTCAAGTCCGCCTGTGGAAGAGGGCAAAAAGAGACATTGATGGACTCGAGGGTGGGTGGTTGTGTTTTAGGGGAGGAGGTGGCCATCAAATGGCCGGTGTCTTGAAAAGACAAGAGGGGGATGTGTGAGACAGCAGGGAGGGGGTTAAAGCCTCCCTGAAGAAAAACATGTGCGGAATGCACATTTGTTTAGTTTAATTGTTTTGGTTTATTGTTTTGCGTTATCGTTGAATTTCATTTGTTAATTGTTTTATTATTAATTATCCCCTGCACCTGGTAAGTATTGTCAAATTAGGACCAGGTGCAAGGTATTTAAGGGAGGCAGTTAGTCTGCTCAGGGCTGCTAAGGAGAAGGAGGCAGAAGGGGTGCTCTGCTTCCAGGCAGTCATTGAAAGGACAAAACGTAAGTTTATAGTACGGAGTGTTTTGATGTTTATAGCAGGTAAACGGCTTAGCCGTCCTGTGGTTCAGTTCAGGTTCCTGTGTGTTTAGTCAGTGCACAAAAAGGAACTAGGTGTTTGTTTGGTTTATTTTGTGTTTTTGTCTGTATTATTAAAAGTGCGCGTAAGCACTGAACCTCCAATTCCTGTGTGTTGGGTCAGTTTTTAAAGGGGCAACAAACCCGAGCGTGTGGCAGCGATCTTTTACAATATATATATATATATATATATATATATATATATATATATACACAGTGCCTATAGAAAGTCTACACCCCCTTGAACTTTTTTCACATTTTGTTGTGTCAGTGCCTCAGAGTTTCATGCATTTAAATGATGATTTTTTCCCCACTTATCTACACACCATACTCCACACTGTTAAGGGGGGAAAAGTTTTTGTTGAGAAAAATATTATATATTAAAAATACAAAACTGAAAGATCATAATTTGATAAGTCCCCACACAGTTAATACTTGGTGGAAGCACCTTTGGCAGCAATTACAGCTGTGAGTCTGTTGGGATAGGTTTCTACCAACTTTGCACACCTAAATTTGGCAATATTTGACCATTCTCAGTCAAATTCCTTGGGGAGCATTGATGGACAACAATCTTCAAGTCATGCCACAAATTTTCAATTGGATTTAGGTCGGGGTTCTGACTGGGCCACTCAAGGACATTTACCTTTTTGTTCTTTAGCCACTCTGCAAAAGTTGCCATTGGCCTCTTGGTAGCCTCTCTGATTAGTGTCCTTCTTGCTCGGTCATCCAATTTTGAGGGACGGCCTGATCTAGGCAGGGTCTTGGTGGTGCCATACACCTTCCACTTCTTAATAATCGTCTTGACTGTGCTCCAAGGGATATTCAAGGCCTTTTATATTTTTTTATACCCATCTGTGCCGTTCAACAATGATTTTATTTATTTTATTATACTTGATTTATCTTGTGGGGGTAATTATATCAAAACATTTTAGAAGTTTGTATTATTATTATTATTATTATTTTTATTATTATGCAGCAGGCGTATAACTAAAATTATTATTATTATGCTGTAGGTGTGTTCTGATATCTACAGGGCTGTCTTTTCGTGGATTTAACTATTATTATTATTATTATTATTATTAAACAATGGTAGATCTAATTCCGTTTTTAAATACAAATTCCAACGGTTTGCAAAGCAAAAGTATTATTACGGTCTTTTTATATGCACTGGTTAACAAGGCATGTAAACAGACCGTAATAATTCTTTCGCTTTAGTTTATACTTGAGGGTCTACAATACAATGTCATTTTTTATAAAACAAAACTGTTACTTAGTTTCCACTGACACACAACCTTTTAACAAAGTTGCTGGAATGTTTAAATTGAGTTATGATGTTGCTACAAGGTTGTGTGTCGAAGACCACATGAAGCATGTGAAGCTAGTGATGTAATATAAACACCGGTCTCCAATACATGCCAGGTCTGCTGGCAAATATTGTAAATAAACGCCAGAGGCGTTTAATTCAAATTTTACAGTAATTATTTACACAATTGTCTGGTTTTCCTTTTAAACACAAAAAGTGAAGGATGTCGTTTAGAAAATAAAAGCTGTACCGATATACATAGAAACCACACGGAATACCTGAAATTAAACTTCAACGTTATATGTAATTAAATATTAAGTTACCTGATCGTCCCATCTTCAAACTGATGACTCTCCCAGCATTCGCTTTTTGGTCTGCATCCCGGTAGATATTTAGAGTTGTGTTGTACAACTCTGTGTGCTCGGACACCTACAATATTAACTTCTCTTCCTCTGTATTAATTGTTTATTCATTCTCTGCGAGCCCGCTGTTGTCCTCTGATTGGCTGGCGGCAAAAGTTGAATTATTTTTAGCTCTTGCGCACTGCCCCTAGTGGTGCCCTTGCGTGCCGCCTTCTGTGTGAATGACATCATTGAAAACAATAGCTTTTACTTTTTTTTGCCGCGCGTTGCGTTCAGTGTGATCACCCATTAAAAGTATCAGAAAGTGGGGGTTGAGGCTGGTTCAAGTGACATATCAACAAAAATCAGACAAAACTCCTGTCCACGATTTCTCAGTGCATCATTGTAGGGGAAAGGTATCAGCATAATCACTCTTCTGCTCCTTGTGTCTACACAACAGGAGTGACACTAAATATATCTGTGAACATGAGGTGAGGTGTGTCCACCCTTCTCACTAAGGGAATGTTCAAATGTCATCTGTTCCATTTTTCATCGGAGCCTGCTTGCCCTAAAAGGGAACATGAAGATATTGGCAAGAAAGAGGACATCATCCTTCAAAGGGAGGACAAGTGCTGTGTGACCTACTGTTAGGTAGTTGGACCTGGCAACTTCTGTGCCTCCCTGCTTAACTTTGGAAAATGTTCCCGAATAGGTCTGAGACACTATAGGAAGAGAGGCTAGTCAGCATTGACACACCAGGGGTGAAATTTTGTCCGGGACTTATTTTAATGCTGGTACTGAGTACTGGGACGCGCATGTATTTCATCCATTCTTACACAGTCTAGTAGTGCAACGTTTCTCAAATGCAGCCAAAGCTGCCCCCTGTAGCCCACCATCAACTCCTCTCTTAAACCTTTATCTTAATCGGTGCCGCTATCCAGATTGAATTCAGCACAGTCCATGCTTCTTGCATTCTGATTCCTAACTGCTTCTGTTTCTGTTTGCTGCTATTGGACAGCATTACTGCCAGTATAATAACTGCATGTTGATTGACTGAGCTTTCATTCTGATCGGATTTCATTTTAGCATATGTCACAAATTTCTGCCCATTTTGCTTTGTGTCCATGCTCATTGGTTGATTAGCTAGAGAAGACTTAACAGTCCAATGTGAAAACAGCGGCATGGAGTAATATTCTTTTTTTTAGTGCAGGGAAAATATTCAAACGACCATTGCTGCTCATGAAGTTGAAAGCAAAAACCCACGTCCATGTCCGCCATAAATTACATAGTTGATAAATATTAGAAATAATTATCACAATAGTTTTTTCCTTGCATCGGTTTACCATCTTGTTAGAATTTGCGCTGCAGTTTCTAAAGGTATGTGATGTGTAGGACAGTAGGGATTAATATAAAAAGCAGGATCAACAAAGTAAAGTGCTGTTTCAGATTTGACAAGCTAGTCAGAATTAGGGTATACAGATGTAGGTACATTACTTGAAAATGCTTCACGCTTTCCACTGGCCCATAAATGTTATGTAGAGTGATTAACGTTTTGTTTTATTGTGATCCTATTTTCTGTTATGAGGACAGTAATAAACGAAAACAGTGAGGTTTTTTTCTTTGTACAATGACCCCATTTCTACATTTATTTTTTGAAGAGTTTATTTAAAAATGTGAGTTTTCACTTGCGTGTACATCTAAAAAAGGCATAAGTAAACCACAGTAATGCTATTACTTTATGAATATGTGTTTTTTGACATTGTGTTTATCATGCAGAAACTACAATGGCAGGGATTAAAAACAAAAAAACAAAAAAAAAAACACTTGATGTCTACGTTTATACTGTTTCTGCCTGAAATACACAAGAAAGAAAGAAAAAAAAACATATAACGTTAACTGTTTATAGTTAATTCAATGGGGCAAAGTCTTAACAACCTATTATCCATGGATAATATCATTTTATGCTATAACAGCATTACAAATCATTATACTTTTGTTAGATTTAGCTGGGAATTGTGTAGTGTTTGTTTTTGTTTAACTTAAATACGCTAGTAATGTACTTCAGCTTAGGTATTGTATTATTTATATGATTGATTAACCTATTAAGTTTGATCTGTTGTCAGAGCAATAATAGTAAAAAATCTAGCAAAACATCTGATTTTTGTCTCCAGTTTATTATTATAAGTAAGTCTCCTTGGATAAAGGCACCTGCTAAATTATTATTATTTGTTTATTTAGCTGACGCCTTTATCCAAGGCGATTTACAGAGACTAGGGTGTGTGAACTATGCATGAGCTGCAGAGTCAATTACAATTACATCTCACCCGAAAGACGGAGCACAAGGAGGTTAAGTGACTTGCTCAGGGTCACACAATAAGTCAGTGGCTGAGGTGGGATTTGAACCGGGGACCTACTGGTTACAAGCTCTTTTCTTTAACCACTGGACCACACAGCCTCCTTTAAAAAAATTAATTAATTAATCAATCAATCAATCAATCGATCATCCTAAACTTAATGTAGCATGGGTAGTGCAGTGTCTTACTAATAAATTAGAGGGGTATTTCAGCCCCTATTATGCATTGTTTGACCTTTTGCATACTTTTTTCACAGCACAGTTGTTTTTATACCATTTCTTCATAGCATCATCCCTTTTTTTTAGGATATTTTGAAATAAAACTCTCCCTTACAGCAGTTAGTTCCTAATACAGTACTTATTGAAGGTTTAACTTAAGTGTTACACTTGACTGAGTGATACATGCAAGGGGTACAAAGCTTTCAGTATTTTCAGCTTCTTTGTTTTATGGTGAATTGGTTAAATTTTATCAGTTATTTTTTAAGGCTTTTTTTGCATTATAAAACACATTGTGTACCGATATGTGTATGTTTTTAAAGTATGTATTCACTGTCACTCAAATTATCAACATTTTTTAAATGTTTACGGGTAGGAAAAAAAAACTGAACCACTGGTCTACTCCACCTGGCTGCGCATATGAGTTTTTTTGGTTGTTGCTGATTAGTTATTTCTTGAAATTAATAAATGGTTTTTGGGGATATCATCTTGGCCATCATTGTATTCCACATCACACTAAAACAACTCGGCATAATGTTGCACAGAACTACAAGTACCAGGTTATTTAATTAGTACATTACTGCAATTAGTGGGCTATTTCATTATTATGGCCTGGGCTATTTATTATCATTTTGTGGTTGATAAACTAACCTCATCAACAGAAGTAACAGTCAATTGAAATATGATGGTCTTTATGGAAATCTGATAAAAGGTTTAAACTCCCAGGGTACTTCATATGAAAAACTGTGAGTGCAGGATCGCTTTTAGTATTACACAAAAAGCTTAGCTGCGTGCATTTGTCTAATGAACAGTGTTAATTAGTATCTTAAACAGAGTGTACGCAGCATGATTACAGCTGTGCTCTACAGCTCTTAGGGTTGCTTGTAAACATGGATAAATCTTATTGACCAATGCTGGTAATCAGGCAAAAAGACTGTGTAATCAATTTGAAATACAATTTTACTTTAAATGAGAAAAAAAAAATCATTTACTATACAAGCCTTTTACAAATCTCCTTTCTTTGTACTTTGAGTTTTGTGCGCAACAGAGGACAAGAATGGTCACACTTACTTTCCCTACAGTTGTGAGAGAGGGCAGATATCCGAGACATCCGATGCTAGACATTCATAGGCACTCAATATCAACTAATCTTTTTAGAGTGATGGAGTTATTTTTGGAGTAAAAATTGGATTCATTATTCTTTTATTTGGCTTAGCGTTCATTTAAGGAAAAAAATATGGAACCTGCTATATAATCTAGTTATCCTAGTTTCCTGTCTAGGCAACATCAGTATTCCTTTGCAATTCAGTCAGGTCATTATTAATCCTCTTTATTTCCTTTCCCAGCAGGCATGACATTGTTGCATGAGACATTGTGTACTGTACAGGGCCATCTGGGACAATGACAAGTCTCTGTGTTGTGCATTTTTCTTTTTTTACTGTTCTGATGGCAGGTATTATTTCCTCTGACGAATTACAGATCGGCATATTACAAAAAGGATCATTACATCCTTAGTGAATGCTTGTGGCAATGTGCCCTGCCCTTGTGTGGGTTTCTGTGTTGTGTGTTATATGTTGTATGTTGCGTGTGTAAATGTTGGTGTATAGTCATTGGTACACGGGATATAAATGGGTCTGTGTAACACGAGTGATTTAAAAATGTATAATTGTATTTAGGCACGGGATTGCACATCACTGCACGTGCATTTAAAGTAAGTAATATGCGCGCACGAGGTTGCACATAATTAATTCACAATGCTGGGATTCAAGTGAATAATTAATAATTGAATCCCAGCACAACAGTATAAATAGATGCACGTTTCATTCACTCGGGTTGTGTGTTCAGGGTGAAAGAACAGTAGAGAGTGAGGAGAGAAAGTAAGAAGAGAAAGAGAAAGTGAAAGTGAGCAATTGCTGCGTGGTGCTGGAGGACCAGCACAGTACGTATTTGTTTAGTGTTCGTCCCTGTTTGTTAGTGTCTGTTCGTTTTGTTTACCTGTTTATTTTGGCCGCAAGTGCTGTGCTCTGTTTTTGTGTTCTCTTGTTTTGTTTATTAAATGCTGAGCACAACCAAGTGCTCAGCTTCAACAACCTCACTGTGTTTGTCTGTTTCTTCCGGGTCTGACGTGTCACCACTCAGCCAGTTGAACAGTTTCTTTACTCAATTGCTGCACAAATGTATCTACTGCATTCTCAGTTTTAATAGCTGTGCTAGAGCATTGCTTAACATGGGCTTTCTTAAGATGGACTAACAGATATATGTATTTATTTAACGTTAATCATTGCAATTCGATAAATAGTTTGTTCTTTAAATTTGGACCTGCACATAAACAATACATTATTTAGAGACATATTCTGATGTGGATATAATGGGTTAAACTGCATAGCCCTAAGATCACCCCCCCAGACACATTTTGTGTTGTGCTTAGTTTTCAGTTGGCTGAATCCATTACATAAATGTATATATATGATGATTTAAATAGGAGCTTCTTGAAACCATGTAAATATATGTCAATGGCATGTCTCCATTTCATCGTTGTACAAATATTTGAAAGTTGTTTCCCTATGTTATTTTTGATTATATCAATAATTTGATGTTGCATGCATAATGGCCTGCTCTGCATAACATAATGGCCTGTATGGGAGGGTGGCAAGAAAGAAGCCGTTACTCAAAGTACCATCTGAAAGCACGTCTGGAGTTTGCCAGAAAGCATGAGAGTGACCCAGCTGCGATGTGAGAAAAGGTTTTGTGGTCAGATGAGACCAAGATAGAGCTTTTTGGCCAAAACTCAAAGCGCTATGTGTGGCGCAAACCTAACACTGCCCATGCCTCAAGACACACCATCCCTACAGTGAAGTATGGTGGTGGCAGCATCATGCTGTGGGGATGCTTCTCATCAGCAGGGACTGGGCATCTTGTTAAAATTGAAGGAAGAATGGATGGCGCAAAATACAGGGAAATACTGCAAGAGAACCTGCTTCAGTCCGCTAAAAAACTGAAGCTTGGGAGGAAATTCACCTTTCAGCAGGACAATGATCCCAAGCACAAGGCCAAATCAACATTGGAGTGACTCAAGAACAAAAAGGTGAATGTCCTACAGTGGCCCAGTCAAAGTCCTGATCTCAATCCCATTGAGAATCTGTGGCACTATTTGAAAATTGCGGTCCACAAGCGTCGTCCAACCAACCTGAACAACCTGGAGCAAATCTGCCAAGAAGAATAGGCCAAAATCACTCCGACACTGTGTGCAAAGCTAGTACATACTTACCCCAAAAGACTTAGTTTTGGGTTGTTACTTTCAAAAATGTCATAGCAGGATTGCTGCAAACAAGCTGTCAATGTCTGCTTATGAATGTAGTTCAGTTTTTCCCCCAATATTCCATACTAGGAAGCTGTGTGGTCCAGTGGTTAAAGAAAAGGGGCTTGTAACCAGGAGGTCCCCGGTTCAAATCCTACCTCAGTCACTGACTCATTGTGTGACCCTGAGCAAGTCACTTCACCTCCTTGTGCTCCGTCTTTCAGGTGAGACGTAGTTGCAAGTGACTCTGCAGCTGATGCATAGTTCACACACCCTAGTCTCTGTAAGTCGCTTTGGATAAAGGCGACTGCTAAATAAACTAATAATAATAAATTAAATCTTCGCCCCACAAGTTGGCAGCTCTTACTTTTTAAATCGGTAACAGCACCATATTGCACTAAAAAGTCCATCCCAAGTAATACTGTCTGGATGAGATCACGGGCTGCTAAAAATTTAAAGGACAAAACCAACCTATCAAAATTGCAAACCAAATCACTTACCCCAAAACCTCTAAAAAGCCCCCATTAGCTGTCTGTATCTGACCCCCGCTGTAATTTGCCTTTCTGGTCAGCGCACAACTGTTCCCAAAATTGTACATTGACTAGGGATACCTGGGCTTTCATATCCAACAAGAACTGACAAAATGTATCCCAACAAATTCTAGCCTGAGATCTTTCTGAAATTGCAGGGTTGAAATTTGAGCTATATGGGTTTGGGCCACTAGGGGGCGGTCTCCTAAAACTCGAGACCCGAGTATTCATGTTATCGCCTGAAAAGCTTTTCAACTGCCGAACCTCGTCTCTAAGAGCTTCTACAGCATGAATTCTCTCAGAAGACATAGGCTCAGTAGTGGACAAATCAACACCCCTAACTCAGGCATCAGTACTTGGTTTTTCCCGTTCTAATCCCTGAATCATTTCCAATTCAGCTGCTAGCCCGATAGTCCCTTCTAAACTTTCAGGTTTAGCACAATGCATTTGTATTCGTAAGTCCTCTTTCCCCACATGTGTAATAAAATGATCCCGGGCAAGTATATCTTGGGTAGTGGAGCCTATATCTGGATATGCTTTAATTACCAATCTGCACACCGCATTCCAAAAAAATCGAATAGATTCATTATCCTTTCATTTATGATTATTAAACTTAGCTGTATACCAAGATTAACTTTCATCCAACACCAAATATTTACCCATAGCTTTCTTTAGTTTTTTATAATCATTACATGCATCTGAGGGAAGTCCCCAATAAATTTCTCAGGCATGGCCGGAAAGTAACAATGTCATAAACTTGAGCCTTAGGGCATTATCCCACTGATTGACTTTGGCTGCAAGCTCAGATTGATCAGCCCAATCTTTCCATTGCTGGAGAAAGTGTCAGGCATATATAGGGGTCAGTCTACTCGACTATCACGAGTAGCATTTGAGGCATGAGGTTCACCACTCTCCATCATTTACTATCAATATAACCCAATTAAATAATTAGACTGAATATCCCACGCCTACCACCAGTGTAATGAACCTTCTTGTTCACAGCAACTGGATTAATTATATGATAGCATGCCGCTGCCACCACCTCTGTTTAACCAGGGGGTTCAGTAGTATGATGTATTGATGTATTTTTTGTATAAAGGAGGAGAGTGTGTGAAGTCATGTCACAAAGAAACCAGGAACAGCAACTCAGGGCAAACAGTTTATTAATACACAATTAAGTAAAACAGGGCAGTTAGCGATCTTAGAACCATACCAATAGAATAGACTAATTAAGTTAAGTTAATAATTCTCAGTGCAATGGGTAAGAGATGGGGCAGACACACGATTTTAATACAGGGTAGAGTTTAAGTGCGGTTAAGACCGATAAAACACCCAGATTACAAGGTAGAAAATACAATTACCTTGATTGTGACCTTTGACCTCTCCTTAAAGTTAAATGTAAAATTCGCTTATAACTCCTTACACTGTGTAGATAGGGTCATGGTTACTATGGTGTTTAAAGTTATAAAGCATCGTGAGGTAATGAACGAACACAGTATTTTGAATTGAAACTGCTCCATAAAACGGATCTGTTGCTAACACTTGTGCTGCAATGCTACAGCTATATAATTATAATATATAAATGTAATTGTCTGTGTGAATTGCCTATACCATCACACAGCCGTCATCAACCATCTCAACTCCTGTGTGAAAGGCTATTCCAGGCCAGCACTGAATTACTGCAGTGGCAGTGGATTCAAAGTCAACATCCATGTGACTGTATACCGGACGTATACTGGGTAGTTTTGTCGTTGGCGTTACACACTTTTATTTTTTTTCAAATACAATGGCTGATCAAGAACGTGGTAGTAATTGGAGACCGGAAGAAGTTAAGGAATTGTTAACGTTACAATTCTAGAAGTGGCAGCTATTAAACAGATGTGGCACTTTGAACTGTGCATAGAATTTGGGGGCACAGACCCTGCGCAAATCCAGTTAATGTGATCAGGGGATTTCTCGAGAATGCAGAGGAAACTCAAAGCGAGCAACAGGCTGTTAAAATATATATATATATAAAGAAAACAACGTATCTGCAGTTTTTTGTAACTGTTGACAGTATATGCAATAGGTAGAACTTTTTTTTTGATGATCGACAAACCTACAACTTTTAATACACTGCAGTTGGTATCACATGACTGAATGTAAATGTGTAAATTTAAATTTTCCACATATATACATATATATTATTAATAGAGAGGACAACACAAGCACAGCACAGTACACTATAGTTCTCCAGCGCCATTCATGAAAAAATAAGAAATTGTATATGTAACACTTTTTTTAATAGCTTACCCACATTATTCAGCTTATTTATTTATTTATTTATTTATTTACTTGTTTTGTTTCTGTGGACGTTGCCATGAAAATGATCTGTTGACTGATAGGTTTGAAAGTTAAACTCACATGATCCCTTTGGCTGTGTGAAAGGGTTGTGATGGCATTATACCAGCATAGATTGCGCAATTTTGTGCTGTGTGAATGGATATTTTAAATAATTTTTTTAACTGCTCAGTAGCGGCATTTGTGTTGAAAGTGGTATAAGTGAAGCAGTGTAGCTGTGAAGTTTGAGAGGCAGTCAGTCAAGAGCCTGAAAGCTTGCGTTTAACATTTAAAATGATTAAGGGTATTGAGAGTAACAAATTACAACTTGTAATTAGAACGGTGGTTTTGTGTTTCTACCAAGCAACATGACCTGAATGCTGTAGATCCAGAACAAATAAATCAGGCTGTTGACAGTTAAGTTTGTGTGAGACATAACCGTGGCTGTAGTAACTCCATTGTGGCACTGGTACAGTAGTTTAATATTAGACACACCGGCACATACATTGCACTGGTGTATTAGACGCTCATCCCTTTTAAGGGCCCCGCAAAAATGCCTAGAAAATCTACGATAATACTGTTCTATGGTACTAAAAAATGATGTTATTGAGACTATTTACATAACAAAGCTTAAATAAACAGCTTTTATGTTATTACTCCAAAGACAATTCCACCCACAACTGTAGGCAGCTCAACAGTAAAGTTTAACATGACTAAAAACAGCAAATCAGTAAACAGATCTAATATACTAACATGTCACGCGGTGTACGGTACTGAAACTATTAAATCAGTTATCCTAGGTATGAGTTACTTTGTGTCGAAGGAGTTAATAACAAGTCTAATTGACACTGTTTCATTATACCAGTAGGCTATTACTGGTACCAGAAAGGTTCTTTCTTTTTTTCATTAAAATAAATAAGGAATTGTTTTAACTTTATTTTTATGTTAGTTTTCAATCCATTGTCTCCTATTGTTCCAATTGAGTTTCCTGTTTTAAAGTGTATTCAGTTGGTTGCAGACATCCTTAAATTGCGTTTAGACCTGCTCAGTGTGTAGTTTTGAATTGCTCCAGTCAACATGTTCAGACATGTCAACCTCTAAGGGCTCACACTAGTGAGACCCCTACTGAAAAACCTTAGGGTTTGATGACAAACCTTAAACCTAGACCATTAGATTTAATTTCAGGGTGGGGGGTGGGTGGGGGGATTGGTGCCAGATCCCACGATTTCGTTTCTAAGGGGGGCTAGAGGAGGGTGGGCTTCCGATGGATCGAGACTTTTGCACATGGCTGACATTTTTTTTATCAAACGTAATTCAAACACCTAAAACCACCCCCTAGTTACACCGCTGACCTAGACTTAAGGCCTCTGCACACCGGACACAGACAACTCGAGTGAGCAAATTCGAGGCATATAAAGTATGCACATGGGAGCAAAGTGAACAACACTAATACAGCATGAGTGCATAAAAAATTACAACTGTAGCTAGTCATGAAAATAAAATACTGTCTCCTTTTGTGGAGACGAAACTAAAATAATTAAAATAAATAAACAGAGTATGTGTACACCACCCACTAAAAAGAAAGGACATTTAACAGTGAATGTTTATATGTGATCTGGTTTAACATGTAAATTATTCAAAAACAATACATCTACACATATTTCTTTGTAAACACTGAGAAAATGAGTTTAATATAACATCCTTTTATTGATTTTCAGTTTTAATACAATCTTCACCTAGTGTGTGAATGTGATTATTATTATTGGTCAACATTATTAAAACAAAGAAGTGTCATTTTACAGAAATACGAAACCAGTGTGTGGTGCTCCCCGTCACTTTGACTAAAAATAAGGTGAAATAAAGAGATAGACATACCATCAATTTCCAATTCTTCTGTTATTTCTTACCATATGGCATCCTTTTTATTGTCTTTATACTCACTGACACTGGCATCATAAAAAGCATTATATTTTTCGAGTTTAATAATTAAATTGTCATTGATGTCCATTTTTCTTATTTCTGTGGTAATCTCTGCGCGAGCAAGACAGTGAGTCTGACAGCCACTCCCTTTGACCTTATTTCTGATTGGTTCATTGCGACACGAACAGCGTGTAGCGCGAATAGAAATAAAACACATTTTCTCCATTACTCCATTTAAATCAATAGTTTTAATAATTTTTTATTTGCACGCTTGCATCCAGTGTGCATAGCCCTTTAACAGACTGAAAGACAACAAAAACCATAAGAATCCATTGCACGGACACGAGACCCTTAAAATTGTGAAAAACTGTGACTTTCAAGTGTAAACCTTGAGACTTGACATGTCTGCATGTTATTGTGGCCACTTAGCTACCAATAGGCAATATCATAATTGTGCCATTAAAGTCTTAAATGTGTGAAATGATAGTAGCATTCAGTGAATTATAGTTAAATCTCAATGATTTAGACTTTTGAACTGTGTCATATTACTAGTTAACTGGTAGATAATAAACATTGTACTGTTTGATATAAATTGATTTAGGTATGTGTTTGCTGAAATCATACTTTCAACCTATGGTGACATTAATATTGATATGAGCTGTTAATAATGAATATTATTTTAATTACATATTAAATAATGTGCTATCTGAAACTATCCATTCAAGCACAGTAGTTTTTGCATGGAGACTATTGATCTACATTTGTATGTATGCTACAATTTATTGGAAATGGTTCTATGCCAGTCTTATGCCACAAATGATGAACAATGACCAAATAACTACCCAAGTCATTCCTCATGTGTGGCATAAAACTGCTGCAACCCACAAATCCAGACAGTCACCTCGTTCTACCACATGGTTCAAATTCAGTTTCCTTTAAAAGTTTTATTGTATTAAGTATGATATATAAGGGACTTTTGTTAATTCCTTTGAATAGTCCAGTAAAACACATTTTAAAAGCTTTCGCACCTTATTGAAAGCAGGTAACCAGGCAACAAGCACAATAACACAATTCAGTGTCAGAAGTGTGATCTAATTGGTTTGATTGAGATGGCAATATGAAAGATTTAGGAATGTAAATAATCTTGTGTGGTAGAAATTTCATTTTTCTGTCTGTCCATTGTTTTAAGCAGTCTCTGAACCTTATTCCTAACTTTACCCAATGTTAGCAGGTAGAAAGGTTTGATTAAACGATTTAGCAAATAGTGTGTGTTTTCTGTCAAATGAACAGCAAGTTTATAAGTTATAAGGCAGTGTTGCTGTTTAGAAGATTGTGACATTGTGTTACTGTATATCTAGAGTATTGAGTAGGGCAAATGCAAACAAGATTTCACAAATTAAGTTTGTAAAGCACCCCTAATTTTGCATATTAATAATTCATTACACTACTGCTTTCATGTATTAATTTCATAACCGTATGCTTATTACCATATTCATGGGGGGGGGGGTTCAAACGTTTGTAATTGATAACTCCAGTGTCAATGAATAAATTTGTATGTAGCATTGATTTTGGCATTTTCATTATGCCTATTTCATTATTAAATAATTGTGCTAATGTGATTTCCGAAATTATGTTGATTTACAAAATAATGCTAATATCTTAACGAGCAGTGCTTCTTGTGACTATTTCTTTTGCTTGGGAATATCAAAGGAAATCTGTGTTAATTGTCATCATTTATCAGGAGTTAATTTGCACTTGGAAAAAGAGGGTTTTAATTAATGTTCACTGGGCGTGAGCTGGGGGGAAAGATAAGGCAGAAGAAGCAGCAAGGAGCAGTTAGTAGGACAGAATGTGGTCACCGACTGGGGCCGACGCTGTCGACATCCCAGGGGCGGAGGACCCGGCAACCGGAAAGGATAGAAAAGAGGTCGTCGACTGGGGCCGACGCTGTCGACATCCCAGGGGCGGAGGACCCGGCAACCGGAAACGGGATAGAAAAGAGGTCGTCGACTGGGGCCGACGCTGTCGACATCCCAGGGGCGGAGGACCCGGCAACCTGAAAACACATATGAGGGTTAGACTTGAAAAGCCACCCCTCGGGAGGAGATGAGAGAGGTACCCAGCATTTGAGGCTTATGTAAGGGGCGCTCGTAAAACCCCTGATTGGCCGAGACGTCACGCTGCCTGGGACCTGAAAATAAGGACAGAGCATTGAGGTTAGTATAGGACTCGGCACGAGTGACCACGTCCTGAAGGGAGGCAGAATAGAAGAGAGCCTCGAGTGAGATGAGCGCAGGAGCTGCGACAGGACAGAGTTTGGCCGGGGGTCCGCTCTGACTCACGCGGTGAGAACCCCTGAAGGTAAGGGAGGCGGCTGCCTAGCCCTGAGGTCGGGGAAGTGAGCCTCACTTGCCCCCCAAAGGATGGACCCCCGGCACCTACGAAAATTCCCACACCGTGAGACAAACAAGACAGAACATGCCAACGCATAACATAAATAAACAAACAAAAGACCAGAAGGACGAACAAAGGGGAATTAGTAAATTTGTTAATGGGATGTGACTGTGTATACCTGACTATGTGTATACCTGTCGCTCAGTGGAGAGGAAAAAACCCCTCGAAGCGAATTTAGGGGAAAACCTCAGGTGGCCCCGGCGAACAGGTAGCCCCCACTCCGGGCATGCTAGCAATTTTAAAATGGGCTGCTGCTATATCGAGGGGAGATGAATGGACGTAATAGTCTACTGCAGAAGAGGACCAGCGGCCCATGGTCTTGATCAGACTGTGATTGATGCTGGCTCTTGCAGCGGAGGTAGCTGCACCTATACGAAATGAATGGGGAGAATACAGCTGAGGAGGGAGGCCTGTTCTAGAAAGGAGGGAGGAGAGGTGGGCTGAGAACCAGTGACGAGTGACAATAGAGTGAGAGGAATCGATAAATAGAGGGTCCAGGGGGGGATGGGATTTCCTGATGGAGAGATATTTTGCCATTGCAGAGAAAGGGCAGATAGAGGATTCGATCCTTGAAAGCTGGATGAACTGACCACGCCGGAGTTGATCTGTCTTTGAGATACGCAGCCGGATTATGAAATAGGAGTTGCTAATACAGGAGAGATCGCAGAGACGAATACCCGTTGCAGGGAAGCTTGAAGCTGAAGGAACTGCGAATTCTGAGCATCTGAGGAAGCCGAAGAAGGCTGTGAGGCAGATGGTTTCCATTAGGAGATCTTCGTATGGGGAAAAGCAACCTTTCCGAAGAGTGGAGATGAGGGAATGGAGGATATCTGTTGATATAGGCAGGCGGGAAGGTGCAGCAGGGGGGGAGCTTTTGAAGATTCCGCGGAGAGTCAGACGAACAACTGGTATGGAGAGGATGGTGGGTGAAGGCACGGACATGATGCGGTAGTGATATTGTATTCCTGAAATGTAAGATTTGATGGATGCTGGGGAAAGATGGAGAGATTCCTTAGCATGGACGATGAAGGCCAGGATCCAATCTTGATTGAAGGGAATAGGGTGGATATGATTCTGAGCACAGAAGGTTAGGAATGCTGACCAGGCCGTAGAATAAGAAGCTCTTGAAGAAGGGGCGAGGGCTGTAGACATGTAGTTTTGAGCGGATTGAAGGAGGTTGCGGAGGGTAGGGTTCAGTCCAGAAGTAGCTGATGAAACTGTGGGGTCTGGAGGGGGTTTGGGGAGGCAGATGGAACCAGCTGACGGAACTTGGCTACCTGTAGGCGAGAAAGAGCATCCGCAGCATTATTATGGGTACCCGGAAGATGACGAGCTTGTATTAGGAAGTTGAGAGATACAGACGACCATATGAGACGGCGGAGCAGGCGCATAATGAGGGGGGATGAAGAACGTCCTCTGTTGATGATGTGCACTGTGGGTTTGTTATCGCTGAAGAAAAGAATTGATTTTCTTGACCATTGGTGACCCCAGAGGGCAGCGGCCACCGCGATTGGATAAATCTCTAGAAGTGCCGTAGATTTCTCTTGAGGGGGAAGGAGCTGAATTTCAGGGGGCCAAGTGCTAGAGAACCATTCAGGAACAAGGAACCCGCCGAATCCGATGGATGAGGCGTCAGTGAAAAGGGCAAGGTCGTGGGGGGCTGAAATGAAATCGTCGTAAAATAGAGAGAGGCCATTCCAGTTAGTAAGGAGACTGATCCACATCTTTATGTCTTTCCTGGCTTCGGCTGAAATTTTCACGTGAGAATTCATATTCTTGCCCGTTGATGAGAGGGCTAGGAGACGTGAAATAAATGTTCTGCCCTGGGGAATGATGCGAATGGCGAAATTGAAATGGCCAAGGAGAGACAGGAGGTCCCTCTTCTTAATGAAAGAGGAGATCTGAAAATTGTTAATGAGTGCAAGTAAGCGTTGGAGTTTGGCAAGAGGCAGGCTGGCTTCGAATTTCACTGTATTGAGTGTGATGCCGAGGAATTCCAGGGAGTTAACAGGGCCGATGGTTTTCTCTTGAGAAAGAGGGACACCGACTGAGGAAAAGAGGGTCTTTAGCTGATTAATTGCTTGGGCTGGAGGATCTGACGGGGGGGAAATAAGCAGAAAGTCATCCATTAGATGGAGGAGGAAGGGGACATGATAGGAGTTGAGCAGAATCCAGCAGAGGGCTTCTGACAAGGAATCGAATATTTTTGGGCTACTGCGGCAGCCGAAAGTGAGCTGAGTGGAGAAATAGAACTTGTCTGCCCAACAGACTCCGAAAAGGTGACGGAGGGAAGGGTGAATAGGCATGACCTTGAATGCATCGGAGATATCGGCTTTGGCGAGCCAGGCTCCGTGACCTGCAATTTTGATGAAATGAATGGCATCTGAGAGCTTAATGTAGTGAAGAGAGAACTCCTCGCTTGAAATGAGGGAGTTAATGCTGCGTGTGTAAGCGCCCCGAGGAGCGGATAAGTCAATAATAAGGCGTTTCTTGCCGGAATACTTACGAGTAGCGATGCCTATGGGATTAATACGAAAGGTAGTGAAGGGGGGTGCTGAAAAGGGGCCGACCATGAAGCCTTTGCTGACTTCGGCTTGGAGAAGGGAACTGACGACTTGTGGCTCAGAAATGGCAGAGCGGAGATTTTGACAGATATGAGACTCCGAAGGAATGTGAGAAATGCCAGTGAAAAAGCCATTTGTAAGTCCGCTAATTAGATAAGAAACGAACAGCTTATCTGGATGATTTTGTAGCGCATTAGCGAGAGCCTGGACGTTGATAGGAGTAGAAACTTGAAGTAACTTTGATTGTCACTTCGCTGTAAGAGGACATATGGAGCGTGAGTGGGCGTCGTTGCAGAAGCTACAGGCATGCAGGTACTTGCAGGTTTTGCTGAAGCAGGCAGAAGTATTAAAGTTATTGCATAATTGCCTGCCACCTGTGAACTTGATGGGACGGCCATAGATATCTCTGGCTTGAGATCTGGTGGGAGGAGCTGAAGCATGGATGGAAGCAGGGGCAAAATGTCTTGAACTGAGAAGAGAAGGCAAGGGATGATGAATGGGTTGAAGAGAACTAGCTGCTGTCTTAGGGCATAGATAAGAGGAGTGCGCTGTGGAGGCACATGCGCTGCAGGCGTTGGGACGAATTCCACTGAAGATCCGGGTGAAAAGATCTGTGTCGGAACGGGACCAATCAATAATACGGTTGTCGGCTGAGAGGGTGGCAGCAGCTTTGGCTGAGAAAGCACGGTGGTATTGATAGAACAAAGCGCCTCCGTAGCGCACGGCCAATTCGACAACCAAAAAGAGATACTGATTTAACTCTTGTAATCTGTGCGGATAAACAGAACAGAGAATATCGCGATAAATGGAGAAAGCGAGGACGAATTCTCCCACGGAAAGGCTTTTTTGAAGACGTGGGTCGCGGGATTTTAGAGTGACCGAAACGTCTCCACAGTCAACCACTCTGTGATCTAAAAACTCAGAAGAAGCAATGAGAATAGAGACAAGATTAACATCCTTGCCTTCGATTATTTGCTTTCTAATTTTTGGTGAAATAGAATGGCTGGTAATAGCACGGGGAGAAGAGGAACTTGCTACAGTGGCTGAGGAGAGATTGAACTCTGGAGGAGGAACGGGGGGTACTGAAAAAGACGTACCAAGGGTATAAGCAGGAGTGCCGGAACTGAAGGCGGGTGGAGCCAAAGCAGGATTTTCCAGTTTGTCAAGACGGGCGCTGAGAGCTAGCTGAGAGTCTATAATGGGCTGGAGCAGAGTTTGCAGCTGATTAAAAGTGACTTGAGGGGCGCTGCTGGAGGAGGGGATGGGCGGGGTGAGTGATTGCGGCAGATGCTGTGGCTGCGTTGACTGCGCCGCCGGGGGGAGCTGAGCTGCGAAAGCAGAGTCTTGCGTATGCGCAGCAGGAACAGGAGCAGAAGAGGAGGGCCTGACGGCTGAGGCTTGCAAGCGGGGGGGGAAAATCGGCTCGGCTGACAAGGCTTCACAATAGGTAACAAAAAGGGACATGCGATCTCCGCCGACGGGAATAGGAATGGACTTTTCAAAGAGTACTTTCAGCAGTTTAGGTGTCGTCCAATCTTTGTAGTGGAGCTGCGGTAGGGGCTGGCTAGCGGAACCGCGCTTTGGGCCCCGCTCTTGCCTAGCTGAACGCCGGGTGGAAGCAAGGTTGGCTGACGGGGCTGGCGCGGTCGCGGACCGGGACGAGGAACGAAATGCCTGACAAAGACGGACCGGTGGAGGGGTCGGAGGCAGGAACTCGTCTGAGTCGGAAGGGAATGCGTAAACTGAAAGCTTTTCCATTTGGAAGCAGGTAAGACTGCGCGTATTAATCTTGCGATGTTTTTTTTTTTTTTTTTTTTTTTCGGGAGTAATGCGAAACACTACGAGTCAGGATTCAAAAAACGAAACACTAGACAGAAAAGGTGCAGGTGATCAGGTCTTAAATAGTAAATAGAACTAATTAACTGGAGATTAGAAAATTGAAAGATTAGAGATTAGCGGCCCCCCAGCTCCACGCCCCCTGAACCTCGCAAGCTAACATAAAAAGTATATAACTCACCTTGAAACAGTATTTAAGTTATTTGGTACTAAAAAAAAAATGGAATAAACAAAATTGCGGGAGTGGCAGCAGTCACAGCAGCAGTAGCAGAAAATTTAATTTTAGAGCCTGAGTGCGAGCCTGAGACTGACACCCCCAACTGCAACGTAGACGATACAGAGAGAGGGTGTACAGGACCAGGGTTCATGTATTAGATTTACCAGATGATGATCTAAAAACTTGATTGCGTCTGTATAGGGCAGCTATTGTCGACCTCTGTCAGACTCTGGGGGGGACCTTGAATTGTCTATGAAAAGGGGCCGTGCCGTACCTCCGCATATGAAGGTGTTGGCTTGGCAGCATTGTCCTTCTATGTCTCTGGGTCATTTCAAAGGGTCACGGGTGACTTGATAAAGAGAGTTAACGATTATATCAGTATCCCACATGATCAAGAGCAGCTACAAAATATTAAAAGGGAGTTTTATGACATTGCTGGATTTCTCAGAGTAATGGAAGCCATCGATTCCACACACGTTGCACTCAAATCACCACAGCACCATGCGTATGTGAACAGGAAGGGTTCCAACATTCACTAAACGTTCAGGTGATTTGCGATGCATCCTATAACACCTGGAACTGATGTGCAAATTTCCCTGGCTCCTGTCATGACTCTGACATTTTGATACAATCCACTGTGTTTAATCATTTCAGTGACCCAATACACTAGATGGTATGTTAGTAGGTCAGTATTGTAAGACTACCTAGATAATTCAATATTTGTAGTTATGAAAATATTTTAGCCTTTTCTATACTTGTGGTTATGAATTAGATATATTCACTTTTTTTTAACTGTTTGTAATCTTATGGAATGTTTTTTGTATTGCTAAAATGATATACTGTTATTTGCACCCAGTGTAATGTTACTACCAAGAAATTATCAATGCAACTGTAGCCTATCTGAACTCTGGATACGTACATTATATGACAGCTGACCTCTACTGTAGATTTTATTTGAATTATACAAATAAAAACCTAAGATTAAATAAGGAAATCTTGGTATAGGAAACGGCATACTATTACATTAAAGTTTCCTTACAGGTGATTTGCAATAGGGAGTTCTATCGTCATTTTAAAGGCTTAATAGTATATAATGAAATGTTACATACATGGTATAGCTAACAACTACAAACACAAATGGCACTTCAATTGTATTTATTTATACCCTACAATAGTACATTGACAAGTAGACGTCCCCGAGTGGCTCATCCAGTTAACCCTTTGCGGTCCTATGTCGGACCTGGTCCGAAATCATAATTTTCCCTTTCCGGTCCAATGTCGGACTCTGTCCGACATCATTAAAAAGACGCAAAAAACAGGTCTCTAGTCATTTTTTCTCCAGAAAAAGCAGAGAAAACCATTCAATGTCCGAGTGAGACCGATAGGAGCCGAGAGAAGCCGAAAAAAATGGGCGTATCTCATGAATACTGATAGACCCGACACCACATAGATAACACGGACATAAACAAACAAGATAGCTGCTTCCGCATCCAGTGTCCTGTTGATATGCAGTGCCTTTTAAACCTGTTTTACTGTGAAAAAAAATACTTTTAAATAGCATGTCTAAAATTAACTGCGTGTGTGAAAATAAATTGGACCTGACGCGCCTGACACGCACTTAATAAATGGACTGCAAAGGGTTAAAGCTGAAAAAGTAGTGAACCATTCAAAGGCCATCTTGAATGATTTTTTTTATATAAATAATATTTTGTAGTAATTATAAATTATTAAGGACTCAAAGATGTTGCTAGTACCTCAAAAGAACCACACTCAATCTTCTAGTAAATGAAGTGTAATACTTTACAAGATTATTGCAAAGGATTTGTTTTTCATTATCCCTACCCCCCATGTGTCACTGCTTTGAAATAGCAGCTGTTTACTGTTGCATAACAGCAAAGATCTATATGAATACATCTTGTGAGCAGTGTTGCAGAATTGTAATTGCAAGTTGATTCCTAATTGTGAAATGCTTTCTTGATGGGTTGCTACTTGGCTATGTGAAAAGTCATTGTGGTCAATTCAATTGATCTAAATGTTGATGGACCTAAAAACCACCATTCTTTTTCATTAAAGGCTCTCTGGTGGCATTTTGCATGTTTCTACAGAACACTAGAGAAAATCACAGCACTGCTAGATGTTTGATTTTCAAAACCATGGTGCACACATCCTAATGTTCCCAGTGGATGTATATAGATCTACCATTATTTAGATCTATTGAATAGACCCTAGTGATTGAATAGACCCCAGTTAATCGTACTTTTCTATATACTTGCAAGAAGAGTACCATTTGATTGTACTTCAATGGGAAAATTGTGGTAAGCATTTTTTTTTTGTAATAATGTCCTGTGAGGGTGGAAACCATGGTGGGTGAGGAAAGGATATCAGGAGTGTGGGGCTCCTGATAAAATGTCCTCAGATAATGAATCCCTTACACAGAACAAAAGAATAAGAAAGAGAAAAAACTACAACTTCCATAAGCCACTCAGAACCAGGAAGGTAGAGGAGCCAATTAGCCTGAAGGCAGGTATAAAAAGGGAGCAGTACAGAAAGACAAGTTGGGTGTAGAAGCTTGGAGGAAGTTTGGGCTGTACCAACCTAAGTGATACTTACCAAAGAAACTTGTTTCAATTTCAACCTCCAAGTGAAGGGACAGAGAAGATTGTCTTTGCAAGTAAATCTTTTTTAAGTGTGCTTAGTATTCCTAGTGTGTGGAGTCAAATGCTAAGAGACAGAAGAAACATCAGTGGATCCAACTGGAACAGAGTGAAGCATTTCCTATCTTTGGATCACTAAACAACTGGAATTAAAACTGTGTCAATTTCAAATACATCGCGTTGGAGCGATTCTGGAATGCAGAGAACAACACAGAGCTAGTGTGAGTACAACAATCTTTTATCATTTGAGTTATTTAAAAATATACCATGTATAAACAAAAGGTGCAGGTGTACTTACCGTGTCTTCTTCTTCGTGGAACAAAGACTGTTTAATTTATGGACTGTGTTACTCAGACTCGGCAGCATTGGACTTCCTGCTGCATATGTAAACAATCGGGCCTAGTGTTTGTTTTAAGCTGCATGGAGCAGCGCATTGCCTGTGTTTAGTATGTGTTTGCAAAAGGCCTTATTAGTTGTATTTAATTTAAAAGATACATTGTACTGTGCTTGCATTCAGAGAAATATTATACTTTTATATTGTGTTGAAAGGCTGGCTATAAGAGTCTGCAAGGACTGTGATATTTTACCTGCAATAAAAGGGACACTGCAGACAGAAATAATTGCACCAACTCAGAAGAATAAAACCACTATTTATTTAATTACATTTGTAGTAGGCCCAGTGTGGTCATGACTGTACATGGGAAATCAACAAGAGGATGTCTGCCTGGAGACAAAGAAACAGATAGTGAGGAAACATATTAAAGTGAAATATCACCCATAACCTGTTATACTTACCCAGTCTTGTGAAGCGCTTCCTTTGCAGGACTCCAGAAGGAACAGAGTCCACCCTGTGAACTTACCGTGACAGCACCAGACGATCTACCTGTGGAAGGAAATACAAAGCAACCAGTTACCAGGACATCAAGGGGAATACAACGGACAGACTTGGACTGTACAGCCCTATGAACCCTGAGGTCTTGTGAACCATACCGTGCACCCAGATACTGGACTTTGGCCCTGCAGTATATAAAAGAAAAATATTGTTTCTACTTGTCTGAAGGCAAGCTTCAGCAGAATTAGATAGGGAAAAAAACAAAAGTGAAGTTAGAGCACAGAAGGCAGGTTTTCTTTTGTTTATTATTTTGTTTAATTTTCTTTCAAATAAAAAATGTACGTTTTTGATTCAGTAGTCCTGCTGTTCCATCTCCTCTCTGCAAAGGCAAATCTTGGCTACCACAACAATTACTGAACTCATAGTTCACACATGGTGGCAGAGTGGGATGCCAAACTTAAGCCTAATCACAGCTACAGTACCCGACCTTTCCCAAGAGAGACGGACAATATGGCAGACACACTGATTCAAGCCTTGGTTTCGGCTATGGCCACCCAACAGGAGACGAACCGGCAACATGAAGCCTTACTCAGGGAAATGCGGGAAGAGATAGTGGCCATTATGAGATATTTGGCACAAGGTCATCTGCAGAATACAACACGGGAAGCATGGAACAGGGATAGGTGGGCTGGGATCTTCGCACCATTTTTAATATGGGACACACTAAAAAAGACTTATCATGACCTTCCAGCAAAGGAGCTTGAAAACTATGAAAAGCTGAAGGCAGAAATCCTGGCAAGGGCAGGTGTGACCACGGCAGTGCGAGCACAAATGTTTGATTTAATACATTTAGCACAATGGTGGTTGGGACCAGAGGTCAATAATGGATACCGTATTGTGGAGTTGATCGTGATGGATCGCTACATGAGGGATTTGCCAGCCTCATTAAAGAAGTGGATAGGCCAAAACGATCCAAGTACTATTGATACTTTTGTGGCCTTAGTTGAGAGACAACTGGCTGCCGAAGAGTTAGCCCGAAGTTCCCAGACTGGAAGTTTTAAGGAGACTACTAATGTATGGAAACCAAGAAAACTCCAGATGACTGACAAGAAACCAGAGGTGGAATGTCACAAAGAAGACCAAAATCGAGTTTTTAAGGGAAGACCATTCCGAAGCAGAAACCCTATAGATCACTCCACTTATAGATGCTACAAATGTCTGAAGATTGGACAGATCACTAAAAATTGCCTGGAAGGCTCAGAACCCATGCAGTGTGACGTAGAGAAAAACTTGGCAGTATAGTGGTTGCTGGAGTATCTGAGGGTTGATATCCGTATATGGCGGAGGTGCAGGTGCTGGTGAAGCACATTATATGGACGCTGCTGTAAATCAGCTGGGGCAGCAGTGTGGAGTAGTGGTTAGGGCTCTGGACTCTTGACCGGAGGGTCGTGGGTTCAATCTCAGCCGGGGGACACTGCTGCTGTACCCTTGAACAAGGTACTTTACCTAGATTGCTCCAGTAAAAAAAAAAAACCCTACTGTATAAATGGGTAATTGTATGTAAAAATAATGTGATGTCTTGTAACAATTGTAAGTCGCCCTGGATAAGGGCGTCGGCTAAGAAATAAAATAAATAAAAAATGTAAGTACCGAGGCTCTTATTGATTCGGGAAGTTCAATTACACTTCTAGTGCCTGAATATTGTGAGCAGGACAAATTGGATTATAATCTCCAGACAGGAATTACCTGCATCCACGGAGACGTCATATACTATCCTACCACTATAGTGACGCTAACATATAATAATGTCGGTCACAAGATGAGGATAGGAGTCGTCTCCCGGTTGCCCCACTAGGTAATCCCCGGCCGAGATTTTCCCATCTTTTCTAGTCTGGTGAATATAAAATGGGAATTGGAGAGACCCCTGAACAAAATAGAGACCCAATTGGGGTCACCAGAGAGCCTGGTTACTGTATTACCTTCTGCCAAGCATGAGTTACCATACACTAAAACAAGCCCTAAGCCCAGGAAAACCCTCAAAGAGTGATGCCTAGCAAGAGATAGAGGACCACCTATTGAGGTTACTTTAGTGGGGGAACCAGGGAAATGCACACAGCAGGGTGTCGGTATACAGTGTAACGAAACAGATATTTTAAACGAGACAGGAGGAGAGGAATTGAGTATGGACCCAGACAGGGTAGAAGAAACCTGGCAGGATAGATTTTTCCCATTAAGAGTGCAATTTGCCAGGGAACAAGAACAGGATACATCACTAGTCCATATCCTCACGAGATTAGCGTCCATAGACGGGGTACCCATAGAGGGAGTAGTGATTAACCCTGGGGAATACTTTTTTCAAAAGAACGATTTGTTATATAGAGGGACGGTGATTAACGGCAGTCCAGTGGAACAATTATTAGTTCCTCCTGCCTTTAACACCATGTTTTAAAATTAGTGCATAGTCACCTCTTTGGAACTCATTTAGCCACGGATAAAACGTTGAATCGCATTATCCAAAGATTTTATTGGCTAGGGATTCAAAAGACTGTGGAATATTTTTGTAAGTCCTGTCCCACATGTCAAAGAGCTAGTCCCAGACCCCATTTATGAGCCCCCTTACAACCTATGCCAATAATAGACATCCCGTTTGACCGAATTGCAATGGACTTAGGTCTGCCAGAGGACATGAATATCTTTTGGTAATCTTAGATTCTGCCACTCGATATCCTGAAGCAATTCCACTTCGAAATGTAGCCTAAAAACCATTGTGAAAGAGTTAGTGCAAGCTTTTTCAAGGGTAGGTATTACCAAAGAGATCCTGATGGATCAAGGAACTCTGTTTTTTAGTCGCATAATGAAAAATGTATGTACAACTTTACAAATCCACTCCATTAGAACATCAGTTTACCACCCCCAAACCGATGGGCTAGTCGAGAGATTTAATAAAACCTTAAAAAGCATACTTAGGAAGGTGATCGGAAAAGACGGGAAAGATTGGGACCTCCTTCTTCCATATTTAATGTTCATAATACATGAAGTGCCCCAGGCTTCCACAGGATTTTCCCCCTTTGAGCTATTGTATGGGAGACAACTCTGTGGAATCCTAGATATTACCAAAGAGACCTGGGAAAGCCACACTTCCTGCAGTCAGAATATGGTAGATTATATAATACAGATGCAAGACAGGATAGAAAGGGTAACTTCCATAGTCCAAGAGCATCTAGAGAAAGCCCAAACCAGACAGGCACGCCATTATAATAAAACTGTAAAGACTAGCAAACTTTTTACTCAATGGCAGGGTCCATACAAGATTATTGAAGCTGTGGGTCCAGTTAATTATAAGGTGTACCCGCCGGGCCGACATAAGGAGATCCAAATCTATCACATAAATCTGTTAAAACCCTGGGTAGACTATACTCCGCCAACAGAAGTGAACATTGGAACTAGGGCATGTGTTCAGGATGAAGGAACAAAGTGTAAATATAGGTCCTAATTTAAATATAGAAGAAAGAAGTACACATGTTAGTTGCAGAAAATAGAGACAGGTTCTCTAACATCCCAGGTTGTACTTCAGTTATTCAGCACAGTATCGAACACCCCCCACCCACCTACCCAGTGTACGAGTGAGAGGCCATATCGTCTGCCTGAGGCAAATAAGATAGACGTAATCAAAGAGCTCAAAAAAATATTACAGTTGGATGTCACTGAAGAATCCTCCAGCCCCTTGAATAGTCCCATAATAATGGTGACCAAACCTGATGGAAGCTGGAGGTTCTGCAATGACTTCCGACAACTTAAACTAGTTTCCAAATTCGATTCCTACCCAATGCCTTGGGTAGATGAATTAATTGAAAGACTAGGAAACACCAAATACCTAACTACATTAGATCTCACAAAAGGATATTGGAAAATTCCTCTCTCTCAAAGTTCCAGAGGTTTATATCAATACAGGTGATGCCCTTTGGATTGCACGGAGCCCCAGCGTACTTCCAACATTTGATGGACAAAGTACTACGACCTCACAGTGAGTACGCATCCACCTATATTGATGACATCATAATCTTTTCAGAAGGGTGGGACGAACACTTGCCCCAGGTTAGAAAAGTGTTACACGCTCTTAGAGAGACGGGCCTTACAGCAAACCCTGAGAAATGTTTTGTAGGTTTAACCAAGGTCAAGTATCTAGGATATATAGTGGGAGGAGGGGTTATAAAACCCTGTTGTTCCCTGTTAAACTAAATGGACAAAAAGTTAAATGATTTGTCCAATATATCTCAACATCGCTGTCATACTGACCCTGGGATGAAATTTTAATTATGGCACTGGTATGCTTTAAGAAAATTACCAGATTTAAAGCTAACACTGTGTAAAATGCAAAAAAAAGTTATCTTTATTGCAGTTGTTTATGTTAAAACTGAGAGTTAAATCCTATCATTAAGAGTACTGCAGTTAGTAATCCTTTCTAATTTCTTGTATCTTAAAATGTAAGGACCACATAACAATGATACATATTGTAACTCATTTTTAGAAGGCCTTCTTTGTTGTTCTCCAAGTGGCTGCAGTGACAAAATGTGCAGTTACTGTAAATGAGGTACTGTATTAGCAGACACATTTCATTAAGTAAACATGTATTTGAATGTTTTTTAAATTAAGAGTAGAAATACAAAACTGTGGCATTTTTCTTTGTGAACGTGCTAAGTGATAAATGCCAATTCAAGAACTGTCAAAATTTACCAAGGTAGCAAATCCACGAATTTAATACCAGCCAAAATTTCCCATTATACGGTACATTAGTTGCTTAAAGGATTTCCACTATCTTATTAGAAATGTACTGTTTAGCACTGATCTGTACATTCTACTGTGCCCCCAGCATTTGAATAATGTTTTACATTACATTGATCTGCGTGTGATTAAATACATAACCTTTGCAGTAAAATATGGTTTACTTACGATATATAATGGTAATTAAACCATATATATGCATATGTGGCTTTTTTTTACCGACACACAATCAATAGTGCCGTAGTTTTTAACGTCTATTAATAATGTTTGTGTGTATTTATTATGTGTCACACATGGGCTTAGGCTCAGAAACCCAGTGACTGTCTGGAAAAATTATTTGTTTAAAAAAAAAAAAAGCAGGTGGACAAGCTTGTCGCTTCAGAAATTGCATTGATTTGCTACAGCGTTACTCATCACCACAGCTACTTGTCTCAGGTAAGATTAGCCTCTAACCTACCATGATATAGCTACTATTTGGCTGGCTTGCAAGTTTGAGTGCGAGAAATATCAAGAGTACAATACTGTGTATACTGCATGATTATTGCTTTGTACCGAGATCTGGTGGTACTGTTAAACTGTATTACAGTATACTGCAGTTTTGATAGACCTAGGCTGACTGAGAAATATGTCTGGGTTTGGTCTGTGGAAAAGGTGGCAACCCTAGCTTGACCACATGTTCACAGTTCAGCTCAGGAACTGTGCTTTTGAGCCTGTTCACCATAATAGCTTTAGTTTGGGTGAATAAAGTCTGTTTGTAAAGTCTGTGTGTGGGCTTTATTTATTTGATTTCATTTAATTTTAAATATAAACGTGTTCAACCAGCACTGAACTGCATCTCCTGTCTCTGCTATTCCTACCTCTAGCCTCCCTTTTCCACACGGTTCATTTGGAGAACCCTGTGCTTTCTTTGGTGGACTGAGGGAATCTCATTGCAGCACATGCTGCCATGACCTGTTTCACTGAAACTGTGGGACACATGAATCACATACTAATAGAGGGGATACAGAATCTACTGTAGAGAACTGGTGTAACCAAATTCTTTGTTATAAGCCTAAGACAATATTGAGAATCTAGTATGTATTCTTAGGGTAAAGAAGGATTAAAATCCTGTGTCCCTTTCCTCTGAAGCTACAATAGGAAGAAGACAAAGGGAACTTGATTCATAGAAGCAATGAAAAAGGATGATTGTCTGTTTACATTAAATGGCAGAATAATATACAAGAGGATTATGTCAGTATGCCACTTTATAATGCAACAGTTATAACAAGGAAGCTGATGTCAATGTACAACAGGTATGATTTACACCTGAAAGCCAGTAGAAGCAGCACAGAATATGTACTTGCCTTCACTCGTGTGCTTTTTGTGTTATATAGCTGCCCCCTAACCTGACAGTCTTCAGCACTTAAAATGTACAATTCTTCTGGTATTCCTAGCAAAGACCAGCAAATTTGCACAGTCAGGAAGCAGACTTGTGCTCCCCTGACTCTGTATCTCACCCTGCAAACCCCTGCACACATGCTTTTACCAGCTGAGTATTCTTTCTTACAAAAAATGTAAGACAATTCGTTCTTATTTTCACCTGAAAATTCCAGACACTGTTGCGCCGAATAAAATTGTGGGTTATTTTTACACAGATTTTTTTTTTCTTCATCTAACACACACACTCTCACACTTAAAGCAGAATGGCGAGATTTCATTGTTAAAATGATTATAAAATACCATTTCCATGTGAAAGTAGAGCATGTGGGAATGGTACCATTGTGAAACATCAGCTAAGAGTTCAAGAGAGCTTTAAACTAATCCCATGTTGTAATGACATCTTAAGTTATTGGTAGTTTGATGAATTCTGGGATTGGATTTAAACAGCCTTCATTTGGTTTTGTGTTATTTAATCTTTTAACCCTGCATTCTTAATCAAAACTCAGAGCAGGTCCTTAATCTAGGAATTGCTCAGACGATTAAGAACCTTTGACCCTGCACAGCTGCTTCCTTTTCAAATTATGTTTTTTTTTTTTCCTGTTTTTTAAGATGCTCTGGATATTCTGTTTTTGGCTGGTATATAGAATAAGATATCCAAGCAATCTCAAATCCTTATTGAGAATGTGGTGCAACATAATATATCCTTCAATTTAAGGTGAACATGATAATCTAGTAATTGCATAATGGATGGTGTTTGTGAAGTCCCTTAATTGCCACACAAAATCTCAATTTGATATCTACCACCACACACCTCAGTTTATACAGGGATAGAAAGTGTTGCACCCATAGTAAACTGCTCAAGTAAGTAACAATACTATGTAGGTCTCCTATGTGCATCCTTGACAAAGAAACCCATGTAATAGTAGACATGTGTTAGATGTGCTAACATTTTGTAGCATTATTTTTTTTACTGCAAACGGGAATACAGGTTTAATATAAAGGAGCAAATATTCCAATATTGAATAAAAAGATAATTATTGATTTATACAGCATATATGTTTTAGGTGCATTTGCCATATAATGCAAAAAATCTACACAAATGCAGGCAAAAAGAGTCACTTTATTAGAACCCATCTACCCAAGTGGATCTGCGCTGGTCCAGGGCATGTTCTGCTGGTAAATCCTTGGTCCCTTGATTGCTCTGGAAGGCCAATTGTCGTAATTTACTTCAGCCAATAATGCTACACTGATGACGATGGCTACTTTCGAGAAGATAATGCACTCATCCCCCATGCCAGAATTGTGTGTGAATAGTTTGAGGAGTGAAAGGGACTTCAAGCATCTTGCATGGCCACCACATCCCTGGATCTCGATCCAATTGAACATGTCTGGGATGAACCCTGGAATTGAAATGGTCCCCACCTCTTCTTTCCTGACATTAACTAGCTGCTTCCCTTATTAACTAACATGCGTTGCAGCCACTAACATTATTTGGGCCTGAAGAAAATTCATAGGTAAAATGATTGAGGAAGAGAAACAGTAACAGACTGTGAAAGTAGGGTAAGCAACTGATAGCCTGCTTTAACCTAGTGTGGTGCAAGATATCATATTTTAAAATAGAAATACATTTATAACGTGTGTCCTGTGTAGCGCAGTGAACAACAGGTAAGATTAATGGCAGGGTCTTCACGGTCCGGAGTCCTCCAGGTTTTATAGGGATCATATATTTTTGGATAAAGAATATTGTTTTGTTTTTTTGTTTTTTATGAATGGAGACCATCACTCATCATCCACAAACTGGCCACATCCTCTAGAGCTGTGTTTCTCACCCAGGTCCTGGAGGCCCACTGTCTCTGCTGGTTTTCATTCCAACTGAGCTCTCAATTACTTAACTAGACCCTTAATTGAGCCTTTTTTAATTGTTTTCTGATTTAAAGTTAGCTATAACATTTTAAAAGTAACTTGAACTCTGCAACTGTTTAACATCTGGAAACAATTAATGGTCTAATTAAGCAAATTCTCATTTCAATTAAGGGTCCAGTTAAGTAATTGAAAGGTCAGTTGGAATGAAAACCAGCAGACACAGTGGGCCCCCAGGACCAGAGTGAGAAACACTGCTCTAGAATATATATATATATATAAATAGTCCCCTAATGTCCCACCATCTTGCATCTCCTAAAACTGTAATTCATGGTATTTGTAATGGACCCAAATGTGGACTTTATGTTACACAAAAATATGTATATTTGTATTTATTATCGTCATCATCTACCACGACTTCACAATATCTGTTACTGAAAATATCACAAAAGACTTGATTTTGTAGGAAATATTTATTTATTAAAGCTACAATATTTAAATCTTATGCTTCAAAAATATGCCATGCAACAGTAATAAAACATGAAAAAAAATTGTGCTTGTCAAATAAAGCATTAAAAGTTGGTGTTCCACTAAGCCCCTTGCAGATTTAGCTAACGGTTATCTCCATTTCCTAGAAACAAGAGACATCCTGAAACAGACAGCCAGTCACATGGATGGAGTGATATTTACACTGTAATGTAAAG